>NC_056745.1:959478789-959488664 GCF_019279795.1 Protopterus annectens
ACAGATGAATAGCTGTGTACCATTTATGAACTTGGTACTTCATCCAATGGACATTATCATATGGATATTGAGATACTGCTTTAAACTGACAGAGTAAATAAATATGCTTATTCTAAAAAAGGAGAAATATAATGATTTGAGCTGTACATTTGCACTCAATCAATGTGATGTTCTGATTGTCTTTTGACCACATGTCTTTTAGTTAAGTTAATTGAACAGTCATCGACCTGTAATATTCATAGAAGTTTGGATATTGACATGAGACATCTATACACTGTTAATAGTGATTTTTACTTTTCTATATTACGGTGTGATCAGGGAGTAATTAAATGTACATATGGATATTATCAGGGCAAAGTTCCCAATATGGGGTGCAAGAAGTCATGACCTACACAAAAACTCATTTTAGAGATGTTGTCTTGCAGTTTTTATTTTAAATCTTTTTCAGTGTAGAAAAATGACAAAACAAAATAAATTTTTCTGTGATTAAAGATAACATATGGGAAGCTTAATTAACTGGACACAAAAGTTCATGGGCTTTGCTATGGCTAAGATCTACCTGAAATCAACTGGACATATATGTGAATTTAAGTACACTTTTATCTGCTCTTTTTCATATAGTTCTGCATTTAATTTATTTATTTGTGCTTCTTAACTTCTTACTGAATATTAATTCAACTGAAAGTTGTGGCTGTGTCTCTACAGAGTACTTGTTAGAATTTCTTTGTAGCCATTGATTACAGTAGTGGGTAGTTTCACCTCATCACTGATATTCTGTACTGACTTATATAAGTGGTACATTTTGGGTTATTTCTGCTTAATATCTCAGCTTTGCTCCCACTAAGATCTACCTCAAATCAAATGGACGTACAAGTGAATTTAAGTACACTATTATCAACTCTTTTTCATATAGTTCAGCATTTAATTTATTTATTTTTGTTTCTCACTGAATATTAACTCAACTGAAAGTTGCGGCTGTGTTTCTACAGAGTACTTGTTAGAATTTCTGTGTAGCCATTAATAGCAGTGGGGGGTAGTTTCACCTCATCACAGATATTCTGTCCTGTCTGATATAAGTGGTACATTTTGGGGTATTTCTGCTTAATATATGAGCTTTTCTTCATCTAAAATCTATGAGAAATCAAATGGACATATAAGTGAATTTAAATACACATTTATCTGCTCTTTTTCATATAGTTCTGTATTTAATATATTTATTTGTGTTTCTCCCTGAATATTAACTCAACGGAAAGTTGTGGCTAAGTCTCTATAGAGTACTTGTTAGAATTTCTGTGTAGCCATTGATAGCAGATGGGGGGTAGTTTCACCTCATCACTGATATTCTGTACTGCCTTATGTAAGTGGTACATTTTTGATTATTTCTGCTAAACATCTGAGCTTTGCTCCAGCTAAGATATACCTGAAATCAACTGAATGCATAAGTGAATTTAAGTACACTTTTATCTGCTCTTTTTCATACAGTTCTGCATTTAATTTATTTATTTGTGTTTCTCACTGAATATTAACTCATCTGAAAGCTGTGCCTGTGTCTCTACTGAGTACTTGTTAGAATTTCTGTGTAGCCATTGATAGCAGTGAGGGGTAGTTTCACCTCATCAATGATATTCTGTCATGTCTTATATAAGTGGTACATTTTGGGTTATTTCTGCTTAATATATGAGCTTTGCTTCGGCTAAGATCTACCTGAAATCAACTGAATGCATAAGTGAATTTAAGTACACTTTTATCTGATCTTTTTCATACAATTCTGCATTTAATTTAATTATTTGTGTTTCTCAAAGAATATTAACTCAACTGAAAGTTGTGTCTCTGTATCTGTCTCTGTGGAGTACTTGTTAGAATTTCTGTGTAGACGTTGATAGCAGTGGGAGGCTAGTTTCACCTCATCACTGATATTCTGCCCTGCTTCATATAAGTGGTACATTCTGGGTTATTTCTGCTTAATATCTGAACTTTGACCTGGCTAAGATCTACCTGAAATGAACTGGACGTATAAGTGAATTAAAGTATACATTTATCTGCTCTTTTTCATATAGTTCTGCATTTAATTTATTTATTTGTGCTTCTCACTGAATATTAACGCAACTGAAAGTTGTAGCTGTGCCTCTACAGAGTACTTGTTAGAATTTCTGTGTAGCCATTGACAGCAGTGTGGGATAGTTTCACCTCATCACTGATATTTTGTCCTGCCTTATATAAGTGGTGCATTTTGGGTTATTTCTGCTTAATATCTGAGCTTTGCTCCCATTAAGATCTACCTCAAATCAACTGCACGTATAACTGAACTTAAGTACACTATTATCTCCTCTTTTTCATATAGTTCTGAAACTAATTTATTTATTTTTGTATCTCACTGAATATTAACATAACTGAAAGTTGTGGCTGTGTCTCTACAGAGTACTTGTTAGAATTTCTATGTAGCCATTGATAGCAGTGAGGGGTAGTTTAACCTCTTCACTGATATTCTGTCATGTCTTACATAAGTGGTACATTTTGGGTTACTTCTCCTTAATATATGAGCTTTTCTCCAGCTAAGATCTACCTGAAATCAACTGGACGTATATGTGAATTTAAGTACACTTTTAGCAGATGGGGGGTAGTTTCACCTCATCACTGATATTCCATACTGCCTTATGTAAGTGGTCACTTTTTGGGTTATTTCTGCTAAACATCTGAGCTTTGCCCCGGCTAAGATCTACTTGAAATCAACTGGACATATAAGTGAATTAAAGTACACTTTTATCTGCTCTTTTTCATATAGTTCTGCATTTAATTTATTTATTTGTGTTTCTCACTGAATATTACCTCAACTGAAAGTTGTGGCTGTGTCTCTAAAGAGTACTTGTTAGAATTTCTGTGCAGCCATTGATAGCAGTTGGGGTAGTTTCACCTCATCACTGATATTCTGTCCTGACTTATATAAATGGTACATTTTGGGTTATTTCTGCTTAATATCTGAGCTTTGCCCCCACTAATATCATTCTCAAATCAACTGCATGTATAACTGAATTTAAGTAGACTATTATCTCCTCTTTTTCATATAGTTCTGCATTTAAATTGTATATTTTTGTTTCTCACTGAATATTAACTCAACTGAAAGTTGTGGCTGTGTCTCTACAGAGTACTTGTTAGAATTTCTGTGTAGCCATTGATAGCAGTGGGGGGTAGTTTCACCTCATCACAGATATTCTGTCCTGCCTGATATAAGTGGTATATTTTGGATTATTTCTGCTTAATATCTGAGCTTTCCTCCGGCTAAGATCTTCTTGAAATCAACTGGATGTATAAGTGAATTTAAGTACACTTTTATCTGCTTTTTTTCATATAGTCCTGCATTGAATTTATTTATTTTTGTTTCTCACTGAATATTACATCAACTGAAAGTTGTGGCTGTGTCTTGTTAGAATTTTTGGTTGCCATTGATAGCAGTGGGGGGTTGTTTCACTTCCTCACTGATATTCTGCCCTGCCTTATATAAGTGGTCCATTTTGGGTTATTGCTGCTTAATATCTGAACTTTGCTCCAACTAAGATCTACCTGGAATCAACTGGACGTATAAGTGAATTTAAGTACACTTTTATCTGCTCTTTATCATATAGTTCTGCATTTAATATATTTATTTGTGTTTCTCCCTGAATATTAACTCAACTGAAAGTTGTGGCTGTGTCTCTACAGAGTACTTGTTAGAATTTCTGTGTACTCATTGATAGCAGTGGGGGGTAGTTTAACCTTATTACTGATATTCAGTACTGCCTTATGTAAGTGGACACTTTTTGGGTTATTTCTGCTAAATACCTGAGCTTTGCTCTGGCTAGGATCTACCTGAAATCAAGTGGACATATTAATGAATTTAAGTACACTTTTATCTGCTTTTTTCAAGTAGTTCTGCACTGAATTTATTTATTTGTGTTTCTCACTGAATATTAACTTATTTGAAAGCTGTGCCTGTGTCTCTACTGAGTACTTGTTAGAATTTTTGTGCTGCCATTGATAGCAGTGAGGGGTAGTTTTACCTATTCACTGATATTCTGCCATGTCTTATATAAGTGGTACACTTTGGGTTACTTCTACTAAATATCTGATCTTTTCTCCGGTTACACTCCACCTGAAATCAACTGGACATATATATGAATTTAAGTACACTTTTAGCAGATGGGGGGTAGTTTCACCTCATCACTGATATTCCATGCTGCCTTATGTAAGTGGTCACTTTTTGGGTTATTTCTGCTAAATATCTGAGCTTTGCTCTGGCTAAGATCTACCTTAAATCAGCTGAACATATAAATGAATTTAAGTACACTTTTATCTGCTTTTTTCATATAGTTCTGCATTTAATTTATTTATTTGTGTTTCTCACTGAATATTAGCTCAACTGAAAGCTGTGCCTATGTCTCTACTGAGTACTTGTTAGAATCTCTGTGTATCCGGTAATAGCAGTGAGGGGTAGTTTCACTTCATCACTGATATTCTGTCCTGTCTTATATAAGTGGTACATTTTGGGTTACTTCTGCTTAATATCTTAGCTTTTCTCCAGCTAAGATCTACCTGAAATCAACTGGACATTTATGTGATTTTAAGTATACTTTTATCTGCTCTTTTTCATATAGTTCTGCATTTAATTTATTTATTTGTGCTTCTCACTGAATATTAACTCAACTGAAAGTTGTGGCTGTGTCTCTACAGAGTACTTGTTAGAATTTCTGTGTAGCCATTGATAGCAGGGGGGGTCGTTTCACCTCATCACTGATATTTTGTCCTGCCTTATATAAGTAGTACATTTTGGGTTATTTCTGCTTAATATCTGAGCTTTGCTCTGGCTAAAGATCTACCTGAAATCAGCTGGAAGTATAAGTAAATGTAACTACACTTTTATCTGCTCTTTTTCATATAGTTCTGCATTTAATTTATTTATTTGTGTATCTCACTGAATATTAACTCAACTGAAAGTTGTGGCTGTGTCTCTACAGAGTACTTGTTAGAATTTCCATGTAGTCATTGATAGCAGTGGGGGTAGTTTCACCTCATCACTGATATTCAGTACTGCCTTATGTAAGTGGTCACTTTTTGGGTTATTTCTGCTAAATATCTGAGCTTTGCTCCTGCTAGTATCTACCTGAAATCAAGTGGACATATTAATGAATTTAAGTACACTTTTATCTGCTTTTTTCAAGTAGTTCTGCACTGAATTTATTTATTTGTGTTTCTCACTGAATATTAACTACTGTAACAGTTGTGGCTTTGTTTTTACAGAGCACTTGTTAGAATTTCTGTGTAGCCATTGATAGCAGTGAGGGGTAGTTTAACCTCTTCACTGATATTCTGTCATGTCTTATATAAGTGGTACATTTTGGGTTACTTCTCCTTAATATCTGAGCTTTTCTCCGGCTAAGATCTACCTGAAATCAACTGGACGTATGTATGAATTTAAGTACACTTTTAGCAGATGGGGGGAAGTTTCACCTCATCACTGATATTCTGTACTGCCTTATGTAAGTGGTCACTTTTTGGGTTATTTCTGCTAAATATCAGAGCTTTGCTCCGGCTAAGATCTACCTTAAATCAGCTGAACACATAAATTAATTTTAGTACACTTTTGTCTGCTTTTTTCATATAGTTCTGCATTTAATTTATTTATTTGTGTTTCTCACTGAATATTAACTCAACTGAAAGCTGTGCCTGTTTCTCTACTGAGTACTTGTTAGAATCTCTGTGTAGCCAGTGATAGCAGTGAGGGGTAGTTTCACCTCATCACTGATATTCTGTCCTGCCTTATATAAGTGGTACATTTTGGGTTCTTCTGCTTAATATCTGAGCTTTTCTCCAGCTAAGATCTACACAAAATCAACTGGACATTTATGTGATTTTAAGTATACTTTTATCTGCTCTTTTTCATATAGTTCTGAATTAAATTTATTTATTTTTGTTTCTCACTGAATATTAACTCAAATGAAAGTTGTGGCTGTGTGTCTACAGAGTACTTGTTAGAATTTCTGTGTAGCCATTGATAGCAGTGGTGGGTTGTTTCACTTCATCACTGATATTCTGTCCTTCCTTATATAAGTGGTACATTTTGGATTATTTCTGCTTAATATCTGAACTTTGCTCCAACTAAGATCTACCTTGAATCAACTGGATGTATAAGTCAATTTAAGTACACTTTTATCTGCTCTTTTTCATATAGTTCTGCATTTATTATATTTATTTGTGTTTCTCCCTGAATATTAACTCAACTTAAAGTTGTGGCTGTGTCTCTACAAAGTACTTGTTAGAATTTCTGTGTAGCCATTGATAGCAGTAGGGGGTAGTTTCACCTCATCTCTGATATTTTGTCAGCCTTATATAAGTGGTACATTTTGGTTTATTTCTGCTTAATATCTGAGCTTTCCTCAGGCTAAGATCTACCTGAAATCAGCTGGACGTATAAGTAAATTTAAGTGCAATTTTATCTGCTCTTTTTCATATAGTTCTGCATTTAATTCATTTATTTGTGTTTCTCACTGAATGTTAACTACTCTAACAGTTGTGGCTGTGTTTCTAAAGAGTACTTGTTAGAATTTCTGTGTAGCTATTGATAGCAGTGAGGGGTAAGTTAACCTCATAACTGATATTCTGTCATGTCTTACATAAGTGGTACATTTTGGGTTACTTCTGCTTAATATCTGAACTTTTCTCCGGCTAAGATCTACCTGAAATCAACAGGACATATATATGAATTTAAGTACACTTTTATCTGCTCTATTTCATATTGTTCTGCATTTAATTTATTTGTGTTTCGCACTGAATATTAACTCAACTGAAAGTTGTGGCTGTGTCTCTACAGAGTACTTGTTAGAATTTCTGTATAGCCATTGATAGCAGAGGGGATAGTTTCATCTCATCACTTATATTTTGTCCTGCCTTATATAAGTGGTACATTTTGGGTTATTTCTGCTTAATATCTGAGCTTTGCTCTGGCTGAAATCTACCTGAAATCAAGTGGACATATTAATGAATTTAAGTACACCTTTATCTGCTTTTTTTCATGTAGTTCTGCAGTGAATTTATTTATTTGTGTTTCTCACTGAATATTAACTCATTTGAAAGATGTGCCTGTGTCTCTACTGAGTACTTGTTAGAATTTCTGTGAAGCCATTGATAGCAGTGAGGGGTATTTTCACCTCATCACAGATATTCTGTCCTGTCTTATATTAGTGGTATATTTAGGATTATTTCTACTTAATATCTGAGCTTTGTTCCGGCAAAGATCTACCTGAAATAAACTGGCTGTATAAGTGAATTGAAGTACACTTTTATCTGGTCTTTTTCATATAGTTCTGCATTTAATTTGTTTATTTGTGTTTCTCACTGAATATTAACTACTGTAACAGTTGTGGCTGTGTTTTTAAAGAGTACTTGTTAGAATTTCTGTGTAGCCATTAATAGCAGTGAGGGGTAGTTTAACCTCTTGACTGATATTCTGTCTTGTTTTATATAAGTGGTACATTTTGGGTGACTTCTCCTTAATATCTGAGCTTTTCTCCGTCTAGGATATACCTGAAATCAACTGGACGTATATGTGAATTTAAGTACACTTCTATCTTCTCTTTTTCATAGAGTTCTGCAGTTAATTTATTTGTGTTTCTTACTGAATCTTAACTAAACTGAAAGTTGTGGCTGTGTCTCTACAGAGTACTTGTTAGAATTACTTTGAAGCCATTGATTGCAGTTGTGGGAAGTTTCACCTCATCACTGTTATTCTGTCCTGACTTATATAAGTGGCATATTTTCGGTTATTTCTGCTTAATATCTCAGCTTTGCTCCCGCTAAGATCTACCTCAAATCAACTGGATGTACAAGTGAATTTTAGTACACTATTAACTCCTCTTTTTCATATAGTTCTGCATTTAATTTATTTATTTGTGCTTCTCACTGAATATTAACCATCCTGAAAGTTGCGGCTGTGTTTCTAGAGAGTTTTTGTTAGAATTTCTTTTTAGCCATTGATAGCAGTGGGGAGTAGTTTCGCCTAATCACAGATATTCTGTTTTGCCTGATAAAAGTGGTACATTTTGGGTTATTTCTGCTTAATATCTGAGCTTTCCTCCAGCTAAAATCTACCTGAAATCAACTGGACGTATAAGTGAATTTAAGTACACTTTTATCTGCTCCTTTTCATATAATTCTGCATTTAATTTATTTAGTTGTGTTTCTCACTGAATATTAACTCAACTGAAAGTTGTATCTGTGTCTCTACAGAGTACTTGTTAGAATTTCTGTGTAGCCATTGATAGCAGTGGGGGGTAGTTTCACCTCATCAGTGATATTTTGTCCTGTCTTGTATAAGTGGTACATTTCAGGTTACTTCTGCTTAATATCTGAGCTTTCCTCCGGCTAAAGTCTACCTGAAATCAACTGAACGTATATGTGAATTTTAGTACACTTTTATCTGCTCTTTTTCATATAGTTCTGCATTTACTTTACTTATTTGTGTTTCTCACTGAATATTAACTCAACTAAAAGTTGTGGCTGTGTCTCTACAGAGTACTTGTTAGAACTTCTTTGTAGCCAGTGATAGCAGTGGTGGGTAGTTTCACCTCATCACTGATATTCTGTCTTATATAAGTGGCACATTTTGAGGTATTCCTGCTTAACATCTGAGCTTTCTTCCGTCTAAAATATACCAGAAATCAACTGGACATATAAATAAATTCAATTACACTTTTATCTGCTCTTTTTCATATAGTCCTGCATTTAATTAATTTATTTATTTGTGTTTCTCACTGAATATTACCTCAACTGAAAGTTGTGGCTGTGATTCTGCAGAGTACTTGTTAGAATTTCTGTGCAGCCATTGATAGCAGTGGAGGGTAGTTTCACCTCATTACTGATATTGTGTCCTGCCTTATATAAGTGGTACATTTTGGGTTATTTCTACTTAATATCTGAGCTTTGCTCCGGCTAAGATCTACCTGAAATCAGCTGGACGTATAAGTGAATTTAAGTACACTTTTATCTGCTCTTTTTCATATAGTTTTGCATTTAATTTATTTATTTGTTTTGCTCACTGAAAATTAACTCAACTGAAAGTTGTGGCTGTGTCTCTACAGAGTAATTGTTAGAATTTCTGTGTAGTCATTGATAGCAGATGGGGGTTAGTTTCACCTCATCACTGATATTCTGTACTGTCTTATGTAAGTGGTATATTTTTGCTTTTTTTCTGATAAGCATCTGAGCTTTGCTCCGGCTAAGATCTACCTTAAATCAACTGAATGTATAAATGAATTTAAGTACACTTTTATCTGCTCCTTTTCATATAGTTCTGCATTTAATTTATTTATTTGTGTTTCTCACTGAATATAAACTAAACTGAAAGCTGTGCCTGTGTCTCTACTGAGTACTTGTTAGAATTTCTGTGTAGCCATTGATAGCAGTGAGGGGTAGTTTAACCTATTCACTGATATTCTGCCATGTCTTATATAAGTGGTACACTTTGGGTTACTTCTCCTTAATATCTGATCTTTTCTCTGGTTACACTCCACCTGAAATCAACTGGACGTATATGTGAATTTAAGTACACTTTTAGCAGATGGGGGGTAGTTTCACCTCATCACTGATATTCCATACTGCCTTATGTAAGTGGTCACATTTTGGGTTATTTCTGCTAAATATCTGAGCTTTGCTCTGGCTAAGATCTACCTTAAATCAGCTGAACATATAAATGAATCTAAGTACACTTTTATCTGCTTTTTTCATATAGTTCTGCATTTAATTTATTTATTTGTGTTTCTCACTGAATATTAGCTCAACTGAAAGCTGTGCCTATGTCTCTACTGAGTACTTGCTAGAATCTCTGTGTATCCGGTAATAGCAGTGGG
>NC_056745.1:959489164-959540011 GCF_019279795.1 Protopterus annectens
AAATTGCATTTAATTTATTTATTTGTTTTTTCTCACTGAATATTAACCACTCTGAAAGTTGTGGCTGTGTTTCTACAGAGTTCTTGTTAGAATTTCTGTGTAGCCATTGATAGCAGTGAGGGGTAGTTTAACCTCATCACTGATATTCTGTCCTGTCTTATATAAGTAGTACATTTTGGGTTATTTCTGCTTAATATCTGACCTTTGTTCCGGCTAAGATCTACCTGAAATCAACTGGAAGTATAAGTGAATTTAAGTACACTTTTATCTGCTCTTTTTCATATAGTTCTGCATTTAATTTATTTATTTGTGTTTCTCACTGAATATTAACTCAACTGAAAGTTGTCGCTGTGTCTTTACAGAGTACTTGTTAGAATTTCTGTGTAGCCATTGATAGCAGTGGAGGGTAGTTTCACCTCATCTCTAGTATTTTTTTCTGCCTCATATAAGTGTTACATTTTGGGTTATTTCTGCTTAATATCTGAGCTTTGCTCCGGCTAATATCTACCTGAAATCAACTGGACATTGTACTTGTAAGAATTCCTGTGTAGCCCATGATAGTAGTGGAGAGTAGTTTCACCTCATCACTGATATTCTTTACTGCCTTATATAACTGGTACATTTTGGGTTATTTCTGGTTAATATCTGAGCTTTGCTCCGGCTAAGATCTACCTGAAATCAACTGGATATATAAGTGAATTTAAATATACTTTTATCTGCTCTTTTTCATATAGTTCTGCATTTATGTTATTTATTTGTGTTTCTCACTGAATATTAACTCAACTGAAAGTTGCGGCTGTGTCTCTACAGAGTACTTTTTAGAATTCCTGTGTAGCCATTGATAGCAGTGGGGGTAGTTTCACCTCATCACTGATATTCTGTCCTGCCATATATAAGTGGTACATTTTGGGTTATTTCTGCTCAATATCTGACCTTTGCCCAGTCTAATAACTACCTGAAATCATCTGGACATATATATGAATTTAAGTACACTTTTATCTGCTCTTTTTCGTATATTTCTGCGTTTAATTTTTTATTTGTTTTTCTCACTGAATATTAACTACTCTGAAAATTGTGGCTGTGTTTCTACAGAGTACTTAATAAACTGTGAAAAATACACTGTCACGGCTGAATTCTCTCTCAGTCTTCTTTATTAAAACAATTCCACTCAAATTAAAGATTGAGCGCTTTCTTCCCTATGCCCAGGGATTTCATCAGAATCTGTGTCTCCTAATATTTTCCCCCTTAAATACTCTATTACAATTATGACATCATTCATTATAAAAAATACTTAAAGTGCAACATGCTTCAATTTAAAACCTTCTATTGTAAAACTCTTAAAACATTTTATTAAAATACATGACAGTTCCCTAAAAAAACTTTTTGTTAATATATTATCTTCCATTTCAATTTCTATCCATTAATCAGCTTCTATTAATATTTATTTCATAGACTAAACTTTTTTACACAGTAAGGGCTTGATTGAAATTATTTCATTTAACCCTGGGGTTTGACTTGCTTGTAGCTTAATCTGCCATCTTGTTTCTCTTTCTTCTATGTGCCTTCTGTAGTCTCCACCCCTAGGGTTTTCTGACACTTTTTCCAAAATGCCAAATCTATATTCTGTACAATTCAGGCAAGTTGTAGAATGCCTATATAGGGCATTGTTTACATTCTTGGTAGATATTTGGTATGTGTGTTCATATATCCTGTCCCTCAGTCGTCTTTCAGTTTTACCTACATAAAAAGTGGGACAGGATTTACACATAGCCAAATACACCACTCCTATAGTCTGACAATTTCCTTTCTCAAATCTAACTATAGTTTGTAATGAGTTATTAATAATAATATTTTCATCTGTACAAATATATTTACATTGGGAGCAACTTACACATCTTGTAGTACCATACCTACCCCTATTCTTTGGAGCCATTTCAAAGGTCTTTTTTAGATTAGGGCCTATTTTGTACACATAGTTTGGTTTTAAACCCCCAATAACCCATAATGTTGGGTTATTTCTTACTATGGCCCAGTTTTTATTCACTATTTTTCCACCTCGTGTGCTTTACTTCCATAAGGGACAACCATAGCCTTTTCAAATCTTTAATTTTCTTCCTCACTTTTATTTTTACTTTCTTTTATAACACTTAAATTCCCTAATAGGGGCTTATATTTTTCCCCCACTCATTTCTTACATACCCTACATATTCATCAATTATTTTTGTTGGATACCCTCTCTCTTGAAATAATTTTGCTACTGTCAATAATTCATCATCTATGTCATCTTCCATAGAAGTCATTCTTGCTATCCTTATTAGTTGTCCTTTAATAATATTATTTTTTTGTCTTACTGGGTGGTCACTTGTATATTGTAGATAGGAGTTACTAAAGGATGGTTTTCTATAGACCTTAGATTTAAAGCAATTTTTGTCTTTCTCAATGTATGTATCTAAGTAATTTATCCCATTCTTTTTATATTCGTATGTGAATTTCAGAAATCCTGTACTTTCATTTAGGTATTTAACCAAATCTTTAATTCTATTTTCTGGACCTTTCCATAAAATAAAAATATCGCCCAGGAACCATACTTATAAGTTCATATATTGAAAAAAATCACTTTTAAATATTTTATTGTGTTCCCACTCTAACAGCACAAGGTTGGCAAAAATAGGGGTGCATGACGCCCCCATAGCTACCCCCTTGTGCTGCCTATAATATTCTCCATCAAATATTATATAATTATGGTCCAAGACTATTTCCATGAATTCCATAATAAGCTCTTTTTTATCATTTCCTAGTTTGGTGTTCTTGTTTAGACTCTCTAGGAACCAGTCTAACCCTTCTCTTTTTGGGATAGATGTAAACAGATCAACTACATCTATAGTTAAGAAAATAATTTCTGTATCCCAAAGTTCTTCTCGTATCCTCCCTAGAAAGTCCCACGAATCTTTAAGAATATGCTCTGCATTCACTACCTGCTGTTTCAACCACCTGTCTATTACTACTCTAAAGGGGTATGTTTTCAACCCACGTCCATCCACTATAGGTCTAAAAGTTTAATTTTTAAGCCCCTTATGCATCTTTGGTATCCTAAATATAGTAGCCACTATTGCTTTCCTTACTTTCAAATAGTTGTATAAGTCTTCTGTTATTCTTTGTTCAATAAGATATTCTTCTAAATAGTAGTCTATCCTTCTGTGGCTAATATGTATTTCATTCACTGTTGATAAGTTCATAGGTTCATAGGTTCATAGGTTCATACTAGGCTATCTGCCCTAGGACATTTATAAGCCTAGCCAGAATGTGTTTGGCTTTCGCCACCCATTTTAAATTTATTTTGCTATGCCCTTTTTCGAGGTTAGTATACTGTGCCTCTGTCTAACAGTGACACAGAAGTGATACCCGGGGTAAACCTACGATCTCCCATCCACTCATCAAGATTCCTCTTGAAGAGAGTCAATAAGGGACTCTGCCTAACCTGGACTGGGATTTTATTCCAGAGTGAAGGGAGCCTCTGGGTTATGAATCTGTCCCTCCAGCATGTCCTATTTATTTCAGCGCTGAGGTTCAAGTCTCTCGAGCACGTAGCTCAATGGGATTTGGATTTTCTGAGGTGCAGCATGTCCATTAATTCCGGGTCGGACATGGCTTATACATCAGGCACAGATCGCCTCTGAACAGGTGGAATGCCACTGAGTAGAGCTGGAGTTTCTTTAACCGGGCAGCATATGGCATCTGTTTGAGCCCTTTGATCCTCTTGGTGAGGTACTTTTGGGGTCTTTTCAGTTGCTGCAGGTGTCTGGTAAGGTACATCCCAAAAGGGGCATTGTACTCAATTATGGGCCTGATGAGGGATGAGTAAAGAGGCACGATGACCTCCCCTGATCTAGATGTGAATCCCTTCATGATTAGGTGGGCTATATAAAATGTTTTTCTAACCACTTTGGCCACGTGGTTGTCAAATGAGAGATTGCTATCAACTTGGGTCCCCAGGTCCCTAATTACTTCTTTTGTACTTAATGGATTACCACCTATGTGGTCATTTGTGGGCACTTTGTTTTTTGCCAAAGGGATGACTATACACTTTTTGGCATTTAGTTTGAGGCCATGGCTCTGGCACCAGTTGTCTGTTTCTATGAGGCCCTTTTGGAGGATGCTTGTGTCAGCTGGAGAGTCGATTATGGCGCCCAGTTTGCAGTCATCTGCAAACTTGGTCAGCCACAGTCCTTCTGTGTTGGCCTGTACCTCCGAGAAATATATACCGAACAAGAGAGGTCCCAGGACTGAGCCTTGTGGGACACCACTTGTAACTGGTTTGGAGTCTGACATGTCTCCAGCAATTCTAACCATGTGGGTTCTGTCCTTGAGCCAGTTTGCAATCCATCTAGTGACATAGGGGTTTATATTTAAGCTGGTGAGCTTATCTATAATGCCAGTGGGTATTGTACTGAAGGCTTTGCGAGGTCCAGGTAGGCTGTGTGGACCACCTTCCCTCGTCAATGGCCTTGGTGACTGTTTCAAAGAAATCAACCAGGTTTAAGAGGCAGGATCTGCCCTTAACAAAGCCGAACTGGGTAGGATCCAGTGTCTGTAGGTCCCAATATCTTTATTTATGAGGTCCATGATGATCCTTTCCATAGCTTTGCAGACCAAGCTAGTCAGGCTTATGGGGCGATAGTTTCCAGGATCCGTTGAGGCACCACCTTTATGGAGAGGGACCACTGTTGCTGTACGCCACTCTTTGGGCACATATCCTGTATTAAGGCTGAGATTGAACAGTAGTTTTATGTTTGGGTTTAGCTCTTCTTGGAGTTCATGTAGAACGCAGCCCGAGACACCGTCTGGTCCCATTGATGCTGTGTTTTTTGCTTTGGAGGCGGCTCTTACCTGAGCATCTGAGATTTCAGGAGGGCAGCACTCTGCTGGGATAGATATTTGCCCTTTTGGTGGGGGGGGGGATGTTTGCGCTGAACCTGTCAGCTAGGATGTTGGCAATGTCTGTGGGTTCAGTGTATTTTTTGTCATTTTGGACTAATTCTGAGCATATCTGGGAATTACCACCCAGGTTCCTAACATAACTAAAGAAAGCCTTGTGATTATCCTTAGTGTCCTGTGCAATTTTTCTCGAAGCTGGCCTTAGATAATTTTATGAGTGCCCGTAGTTTTTTGCTAATACTGATCAGTGATGCCTTCCCTTTTTGGGATTTTGCTCTATCATTTAGTAGCTTCCTCCTTCTATTGTATAGTTTGTTTATGGCTGGGGTCCACCAGACAGGACGTCTGCCTTTGGAGGATTGGGTCTTGGTTTTATTTGGGATCGCATGATCCATGCATTCCTGAAGGTGTTCATAGAATGTGTTTATAAAGGATTCTGCGGTCTGGGCCATATTTTCCACGGGCCCGGGGGCTTTGAAGGATTCCACCTCGGTTTTGAGGAGTGTGAAATTTGCTTTAGAGAAGTTTTTCACTGTGGTTTTCTGGGCAGGGGGTGGGGTCGGGATGTGAATATCCAGTGAGATTAGTTTATGGTCTGATCTTACCAGTGAGGGATACACTTCTGGTCTGGAGCATAGAGTCCCCATGTTGGTGATGATCAGGTCCAGTATTTTTTCCCCTCTTGTGGGAGTGGTAACAAGTTGTTCCATAGCATTTGAGTTTATAAATTCTAGGAACCTTTGGGCTAGGGTGTTGGAGTTAGAGTAATGCTCCCAGTCTATGTTTGGGTAGTTGAAGTCGCCCAATATAATGGTGTTTGGAGAGACCTTCATATTTTCCAGTGTTCTCAGAAAGGCCGAGTGGGGTTCCTGGGTTTGCGAGGGTGGTCTGTAGCAGGCTATAAACTGGAAGGCAGTTTTACCCACTGTTAGTTGCACATGGATAGTCCCTGATGCTTCGTGCTTTGCAACCAACCTGGAGGTGTGGGTATCTTTGATGAATATCGATACTCCCCCTCCTTTTGTTGTTCGGTCCAAGTTTTGGGGCCGAAAAGCATGGTATGAGGTATAACCTGGTAGTGCTGGGGTGCTCTCGGGAGCCCTGAACCAGGTTTCTGTTACTGCACAGATATCGATGTTTTCCATGCTAAAGAGAGTTTTGAGTGCGTGCATCTTGAGGTTTAGACTTCTGGCATTGAGTAGCATTACTCTTAGTTTCTTATCCCTTGTGATACCTATGGAGCTGGGTTTGTCTTGTGAGCCTTGACTAAAAAAGGCACTATGGGGGTAGCAAGAGCCTTTGCCAATATCCGAAAGCCCAGGGGTGACAGGTGCAAGCCATCCCTAGTGAAGCATCGTGGCTTGTCGAGCATATCATCCCAAGCTGACAGGCATTTTTCCCCTTTGAATGACACCAGTACTTAAGCCAATTGTTGAAATTGATCATTTTGTCTTCATATTGTGGCATCATTCTTGGTGAGGCTAAGATGCTACTCAAGGTCAGGGTCATACCGGTGGTACGTATTTGAATCATTGAGCATCTCAAATATTTTTGGGGAGTATTCTAGGGTGTCATACAATACCATTCAACTCCCTTTATCTGGTCGCATCACTCTAACAGTCTTGCCCTCTTTTAATGATTTTAGAACTTCATTTTCTTTCCTACTCAGATTTTTATTCATAGGTACATGTTGTTCTTTACTTTTCATCCTGTAAATATCTTCCATGATAGCTCTTTCTAATATATTTAATGTTGGATCCAATGCTGGGTTAAACACAATTTTGTTCTTAGGTTCTATACTATTGAATCTCCTTTCAGTTCTTTTTTGCTCTTGAAACGTATAAGCTAAATTTAATTTTCTTAAATACATTTTTAGTTCAATAATAGGGGTAGGTATGGTGCTACAAGATGTGGAAGTTGCTCCCAATTTAACTATATTTGTACAGATGAAAATATTATTATTATTATTATTATTAATAAGTCATTAAGAACTATAGTTAGATTTGAGAAAGGAAATTGTCAGACTATAGGAGTGGTGTATTTGGCTATGTGTAAATCCTGTCCCACTTTTTATGTAGGTAAAACTGAAAGACGACTGAGGGACAGGATATATGAACACACATACCAAATATCTACCAAGAATGTGAACAATGCCCTATATAGGCATTCTACAACTTGCCTGAATTGTACAGAATATAGATGTGGCATTTTGGAAAAAGTGTCACAAAACCCTAGGAGTGGAGACTACAGAAGCCACATAGAAGAAAGAGAAACAAGATGTCAGATTAAGCTACAAGCAAGTCAAACCCCAGGGTTAAATGAAATAATATCAATCAAGCCCTTACTGTGTAAAAAAAGTGGAGTCTATGAAATAAATATTAATAGAAGCTGATTAATGGATAGAAATTGAAATGGAAGATAATATATTAACAAAAAGGTTTTTTAGGGAACTGTCATGTATTTTATTAAAATGTTTTAAGAGTTTTACAATAGAAGGTTTTAAATTGAAGCATGTTGCACTTTAAGTATTTTTATAATGAATTATGTCATAATTGTAATAGAGTATTTAAGGGAGAAAATATTAGGAGACACAGATTCTGATGAAATCCCTGGGCATAGGGAAGAAAGCGCTCAATCTTTAATTTGTGTGGAATTGTTTTAATAAAGAAGACTGAGAAAGAATTCAGCCATGGCAGTGTATTTTTTGTAGTTTATTGTGGACTTCATACACTGTTTGGCTCATTTTTGGTATTCTACAGAGTACTTGTTAGTATTTCTGTGTAGCCATTGATAGCAGTGAGGGATACTTTAACCTCATCACTGATATTCTGTCCTGCCTAATATAAGTGGTACATGTTGGATTATTTCTGCTTAATATCTGACCTTTGCCCCGGCTAATATCTACCTGAAATCAACTGGACATATAAGTGAGTTTAAGTACACTTTTATCTGCTCTTTTTCTTATAGTTTTGCATTTATTATATTTATTTGTGTTTCTCACTGAATATTAACTCAACTGAAAGTTGTGGCTTTGTCTCTACAGAGTACTTGTTAGAATTTCTGTGTAGCCATTGATAGCAGTGGTGGGTAGTTTCACCTCATCACTGATATTCTTTCCTGCCTTATATAAGTGGTACATTTTGTTTTTTTTCTGCTTAATATCTGAGCTTTGCTCCAGCTAAGATCTACCTGAAATCAACCGGATGTATAAGTGAATGTAAGTACAGGTTTATCTGCGCTTTTTCATATTTTTCTGCATTTAATTTATTTATTTATGTTTCTCACTGAATATTAACTCAACTGAAAGTTGTGGCTGTGTCTCTACAAAGTACTTGTTAGAATTTCTGTGTAGCCATTGATAGCAGTAAGGGATAGTTTCACCTCATCACTGATATTCTGTCCTGTCTTATTTAAGTGGTACATTTTGGGTTATTTCTGCTTAATATCTGACCTTTGTTCTGGCTAAGATCTACCTGAAATCAACTGGATGTATAGCTGAATTTAAGTACACTTTTATCTGCTCTTTTTCATATAGTTCTTCATTTAATTTATTTATTTGTGTTTCTCACTGAATATTAACTCAGCTGAAAGTTGTTGTTGTGTCTCTACAGAGTATTTGTTAGAATTTCTGTGTAGCCATTGATAGCAGTGGGGGTAGTTTCACCTCATCACTGATATTCTGTACTGCCTTATATAAATGGTACATTTTGGGTTATTTCTGCTTAATATCTAAGCTTTGCTACAGCTAAGTTCTACTTGAAATCAACTGGACATGTAACTGAATTTAAGCACACTTTTATCTGCTCTTTTGCATATAGTTCTGCTTTTTAATTTATTTATTTGTGTTTTCACTGAATATTAACTCAAATGAAAGTTGTGGCTTTGTCTCTATAGAGTACTTGTTAGAATTTCTGTGTAGCCAATGATAGCAGTGGGGGGTAGTTTCACCTCATCACTGATATTCTGTCCTGCCTTATATAAGTGGTACATTTTGGGTTATTTCTGCTTAATATCTGAGCTTTGCTCTGGCTAAGATCTACCTGAAATCAACTTGATGTATAAGTTTATTCAAGTACTACTCTGAAAGTTGTGGCTGTGTTTCTACGGAGTACTTGCTAGAATTTCTGTAAAGCCATTGACAGCAGTTTGGGTTATTTCTGCTTAATATCTGACCTTTGTTCCTGCTAAGATCTACCTGAAATCAACTGGATGTATAAGTGAATTTAAGTGAACTTTTATCTGCTTTTTTTCATATAGCTCTGCATTTAATTTATTTCTTTATGTTTCTCACTGAATATTAACTCAACTGAAAGTTGCGGCTGTGTCTCTACAGTTTGTTACCCACCCTCCCTCCCTTTTCTTCTTTTGGTGTTAATGTTGCTGGCTTTGAAATTCCCCGCCCCTCTTGTAAATTTGTATTTGGATACTCTTTCTGGGCTCATCTCATTTGCTCACTCAACTGAGTGCAGTGAGATCATATTCTGATTTTAGACACTCCTACTGTGTACAAAGAGAGCATTTGGGAAGGACAACCCCTGTAGCCTCTTAATCCTGCTCTGTTCCCTCCCTAAAAAAATAAAAATATAAATAAATAAATACAATATATACATATTTTATTTGGCTGCTCTTACTGTAACTGTCTTAGTTGCTGTTCTGTGTGCTGTTATCTGTTCAGTCACACTTACTCTACACTTATTACTGCTTGTTAGTAGCCTTCTAATTTACTGCCTTCTGCACTTGTTTTTTAGTCATTTGTTAATTTAATTGCATTTATATAAACTGTATTTGTCGTAATATTGCTACACACTTAAGTGTGCTAGCCTGCACTGCGATTTGAATTGTATTCACTGCTGTTTTAGCTGCTTTTCTGTAATAAAAAAAAATTCTAAGCCTGTTTCCTGCCACTAGTCTAGTCCAAATACAGACTTGCTGTATCCAGGACTGTTGGTTAGCTTCTGAGTCCCACAAGCCTTTCTGTGTTGGAGGGAAGCCTTCTAGCTTATCAGTGGGAGTGGTAAGCACTATGTAGCCTATTTGCCATTGGAAGAGTGGGTTTTGGCCCAGAAATTTTAGTTCTTTGGCCATTTGGGCAGTTTTTCCATTTCTTTCTACTTTCTGGTTTAAAAGCACACATTTGCATTTGGTCCCACCTTTCCCATAACTAGTGTAGTCCAGGTACATATTTGCTGTATCCAGGACTGTTGGTTAGCTTCTGAGCCCCCCTAAACCCTTCTGTGTTGGAGAGAAGCCTTCTAGCATATCAGTGGGAGTAGTAAGCACTAGGTAACCTATCTACCACATGATGAGTGGTTTCTGGCCCAGAAATGATAGTTTATTGGCTGTTTGGGAAGCTTTTCCATCTCTTTCAACCTTCTGATTTAAAAGGTTGTGTTTGCACTTGTTTCCTGCCTTTCCTGTTACTAGTCTAGTCCAGGTACATATTTGCTGTATCCAGGACAGTTTGTATTCTTCTGAGCCCCCACGCCTTTCCGTGTTGGAGGGAAGCCTTCTAGCTTATCAGTGGGAGTGGTAAACATTAGGTAGCCTATCTACCACAAGAGGAGTGTCCCCTCACCCAAAAATTGTAGCTATTGGCCGTTTGGACAGTTTTTTTCCATCTCTTTCAACTTTCTGGTTTAAAAGCCGCACTTTCGCTTGTTTCCTGCCTTTTCTATAACTAGCCTAGTCCAGTTACAGAGTTGCTGTATCCAGGATTGTTAGTAAGCTTCTGAGCCCCCCAAGCCTTTCTGTGTTGGAGGGAAGCCTTCTAGTTTATCAGTGGGAGTGGTAAGCATTAGGTAGCCTATCTACCACAAGAGGAGTGGTTCCTTGTCCAGAAATTGTAGCTACTGGCCATTTGGGCAGTTTCTTTTTTCATCTCTTTCAACTTTCTGGTTAAAAAGCTGCACTTTTGCTTGTTTCCCACCTTTCCTGTAACTAGCCTAGTCCAGATACAGTGTTGCTGTATCCAGGACTGTTGGTAAGCATCTGAGCCCCGCAAGCCTTTCTGTATTTGGAGAAAAGCCTTCTACCTCATCAGTGGGAGTGGTAAGCACTAGGTAGCCTGTCTACCACAAGAGGAGTGGTTCTTTAGTTTATTGTCCATTTGGACAGTTTGTCCATCTCTTTCAACTTTCTGGTTTAAAAGACCACATCTGAGCTTGTTTCCCATCTTTCCTGTAACTAACCTACTGGGAAGCACTAGAAAGCCTTAAAATAATACAAGCCTTCTAGCTTAGAAGAAAGACTTTGGAGTGATTAAGTATCAGTTTTTTTGCACTTTCTTGCTATACTTAACTGTTTTCCACCTAAACTCCAATTTTCCAGCATTTATTGAGATTTAAAAGCTTGTTTTTTTTCAAATATTGTACTTATTTGACTGCCTGCACTTTTAAAAAGTTGTTTTTGTTTAAATAATTTGTTTAACTGTTGTAGGCTACATATTAAAGTGCAATAGCCTTTTCTGATCGTTTGTAGTCATTTAAAGCTGTTTTAAGTGTATTTTTTACTGTTTTTGCCTTATCCTTTCAAAAAAAAAAAAAGAAACTCCTTGTTTCCCATCTTTCAAAGCTAGTATAGTCCAGTTTTCAGGCTAGTGCTGAATTCAGGGCTGTGTTACAAGCTTCTGAATTGCCCATACCTTACTTGGATAGAAGGAAGTTTCTCTGTTCACCTGTGTGAGAGGGGAGGTTTGAACAGCCTATCTGTCCCTGGAGGAGTGGTTACGGCCCAGAAGTTAGTAGTTTATTGGCCATTTTGGGCTAATTTCTATCTCTTTTATTCCCTACTATAAAAACCACATTTGCACAGTTTTGCACGCCGGGCAGCACTGGTTAGCTAGGGTTAAATTATTCCCGGCGCCACTAAGTCTACTCTTCAGTTTTGCCCTTGAAACTAGTCTAACTCTCTACCTAAGCACTCAAAAAGCATCCTACAGCCCTGCACTTGCTCAGACCTAATAGCAAGCACTAATATATCCTGACACTTGATTGCCCAGCAGGGCAAGGCTCTTTTATTCACCCCTCACCAACCAAGTAACTAAGCAGCTCACCCTACTATTCAGGCATGACCAAAGGGCAATTTCAGTCCAGCTGGTGAATCTGGATATCCTGAGGCAATGTTACAACTGCCTCATGTACACAAACAACCCTCTCCTCCTACCCCAAAACACTAACGTATGTGAGAGATGCAATTATACAGCCAAACTGAAGGCTAAGCTGTCTCCACCCAATACTAGAACAGACAGTCAAGAGGAGAAGGTTAACACCTGCACCACAACTCCAGCCACACATAGACCTACTAAACCAGCACTGACAAAAAATACACATAAATACACAAAATCATACTTGGAGGCTCTAAATGAAAACCTGCGAAAGCATCAGAGACCTCCAAAGCAGCTCCTGCACCTCCTGTCACAAACCAGACAACATATAAAACACAAAATCTATTTGCTGCACAATCACAGCCCTTAAGGTGAAATAACATACCTAACACACTAGTAATAGGTGACTCTATAGGCAGGCACACTGACATCACACTCACTAGGCTGGACATGTAACACAAGCACTCAAGTCACTCCAGAACAAGTACAGATATGACTTTGTCATTGTTCGTGCTGGTGTGAATGACCTGAAATGTACCTCCCTGGACTACATGAAAAGAGACATGGAAGAGCTCTCTGATCATGTAGCCCAGGCTGGTATGACCCTGACCCTGAGTAGCATCCTCCCCTCACCAAGAATGATACCTCAGTATAAAGAAAAAATTATCAGTTTCAACGATTGGCTAAGCTTCTGGTGTCATTCAAAGGGGATCCAGTGTCTGTCAGCCTGGGATGACATGCTCGACAAGCCGTGTTGCTTCGCAAGAGACGTCTTGCACCTGTCACCCCTAGGCTTTCGAATATTGGTCAAGGCTCTTTCTGCCCCCATAGTGCCTTTTTTAGGCAAGGCTCAAAAGTCAAACCCACCTCCGTAAACAGCACAATTAACAAAAAACTGAGGGTTATGCTACTCAGCGCCAGGAGTTTAAATCTCAAAATGCAAGTGCTCGAAGCACTCCTCAGTATGGAGAATATCGACATCTGTGCAGTAACTGAAACCTGGTTCAAGGCTCCAGTGATCACCCCAGCACTACTGGGCTACAACTTGTACCACACGTTTCAGCCACAGAACACGGACCAAAACACAAAAGGAGGTGGTGTATCCATATTCATCAAGGATTCCTACACCTCCAGGTTAGTGGCGCAGCATGATACCTTTGAGATCATCCATGTGCAACTAACATCAGGAAATCTGCAATGCAAATTATGGCCTGCTACAGATCACCCTCCATGACCCACTGCATGGGTCATGTCATCCCTAGAAAAACCAAGACTCACTCCTCTAAGAGAAGGAAACCAGCCTGGTAGACCCCTGCCATAAACAGGCTATACAATAGAAGGAGGAAATTAGTTCAGAAAAAAAGCAAATCCCAGGAAAGAAAGACATCCCTGATCAGTATCAGAAAGAAACTAAGGTCCCTCATAAAATCATCCAAGGCTAACTTCGAAAGAAAAATAGCCAAGGATTCAAAAGATAACCACAAAGCCATATTTAGCTATGTTAAGAATCTAAGTGGCAACTCGCAGATATGCACTGAACTAGTGCAAAATAGCACAAAATATACTGAATGTACTGATACTGCCAACATCCTGGCAGATAGATTCAGTGCAGACTTCACACCCCTCTCACCCTCAAAAGGGCCAACAATAATACCGGAAAAGTGTAGTGTCCCGGAAATCACAGACGCACAGGTGGAAATAGCCCTTTCAAAAGCCAAAAATACAGTGTCAATGGGGCCAGATGGTGTCCCAGGCTGCGTCTTGCATGAACTAAAGAACAAACTAATCCCACACCTAAACACTCTGTTCAACCAGAGCCTCTCCACAGGCTATGTGCCCATAGAATGATGTACACCAATGGTTATTCCACTCCACAAAGGAGGGTCCACAACTGATTCTGGTAACTATCGCCCCATCAGCCTGACTAGCCTTGTCTGCAAGGCTATGGAGCACATCATCATGAAACTCATTAACAAAGACATTGGGAGCCTCCAAACACTTGACCCAACCCAGTTCAGCTTTGTTAAGGGCAGATCATGCCTACTAAACCTGGTTGACTTCTTTGAGACAGTCACCAAGGCCATAGATGAGGGAAAGGTTGTTCACACAGCCTACCTTGACCTCGCCAAGTCTTTTGACATTATTCCCCACTCGGGTATTACAGAAAAACTCATCAGCCTGAACATAAACCCCTACGTCATGAGATGGGTTGCCAACTGGCTTACAGACAGAACTCACATGGTAAGAATAGCAGGCTCCAGGTCTGACACTAAACCAGTCACAAGTGGTGTCCCGCAAGGCTTGATTCTGGGACCCCTACTGTTCAGCATATACTTGTCAGAAGTACAGGCAAACACATGAGGACTATGGCTAACCAAGTTCACTGATGACTGCAAACTGGGAGCCATAATTGACTCTCCAGCTGACATGGACATCCTCCAAAAGGGTCTTACTGAGTCAGACACCTGGTGTCAAAGTCATGGCCTCAAGCTAAATGCCAAAAATGCATAGTCATTCCATTTGGGAAAAACAAAACACCCACAAATTACCACATAGGTGGCAGCCCCTTAATACATAAGAGGTAATAAGAGATCTGGGCACCCAGGTAGATAGTAATCTCTCCTTTGACAATCATATTGCCAAAGTAGTTAGGAAATCCTTCTATGTGGCCCATCTAATTACTAAAGGGTTTGCATCTAGAAATAAAGAGGTTATAGTGCCCCCCTACTCGTCACTCATCAGATCCATCATAGAGTGCAATGCCCCATTTGGGATGTACCTCACAAGACACTTCCAACAGCTGTAGAGACCACAAAAGTACCTCACCAAAAGGATTACTTTCCTCAAACATATGTCCAATGCAGCCCGACTGAAAAAGATCTGGCTGTACTCAGTGGCATATCACTTACACAGAGGTGATCTCTGCCTCACTTACAAAGCTATGTCCAACTCAGAATTGATGGGCATGTTCCACCTAAAGAAATCCAAGTCACTGCGAGCACACGCTATAGTGAGTTAAACCTCACCACAACAATAAATAGAACATGCTGAAGGGATAGATTACTGTCGCAAAGACTCCACATGCTTTGGAACAAAATTCCAAACTACATTAGGCAGAGCCCCTCACTAACACTCTTCAAGAGAAACCTTGACAAGTGGATGGGTAACAGAAAATACACCCCTGGGATCATTTCATTGGCTCTGCTTGACAGAGGATCAGTTAATTAAACAATGAGGCAGCAAAAGCTGACACACTCTGGCTAGGCTTATAAATGCCCTTGAGCAGATAGCCTAGTACCTCTGAACCCATGATCCCTGAAAAATAAGCTCATAAACAGCTATAAGAGGTGGCTGTACATATGTATGGTGCCCAGACTGTGCTTGATAATAAAGTGGCCTCAAACTGCATGCTCGGTCCCCTTTTGTATTCCTTCAAAGTATGCTACACAAGCCATCCACCTTTTTGTTCCTTGGACCTGTCTGCACTTACAATAGTTTCTTTGTGTTTAATTTACCTATAGATATTTACAGTCACATTATTCTGTCTTTTGTGCACTTTACATAATTAAAGGCATGCACTCTACTCCACATGAAGATGTTGTAGATCAATGTATGTGTATATAAGTTTAAGAAGCTATTTAAGGACTTGCACAAGTGTATAAATACTGAGCATGCACATGTCTGACTATCATTTTGTAGTTAGCTGTTGAGCTGAAAGCATGTATGTAAGTAAGGTCTGTCTGTTAATTAGTTTGTTCATATTTAAAGCCGCTGCTATCCATCCTGATGTGTTTCTATGTATTATAGCATCTAAATGAAACCCCAAGCCATCTTGTTTTATGTATTAGAGATGAACAACGACATGGTGCCAGAAGTGGCATGTATAAGGGACATGGAATTAGAAACAGCATATCTAAAGGGCATGAATACAGAACCATCATACTGAAGGGGAAATGGCTTGGCTAAAATGATTTATGGCACTTACTTAGATACCGGTGGAATATAGATGAGTGGATCATCCTCAATGTGCATACTTCACAAAACAAGTCAGAAATTAATTTCAGGTGTTAAAACTTGTTCAGCACTATTTCTTTTTCACATAATATGAAATGAGGCATACTGAGCATTCTAATTAATATTCACATAAGCCAATATGTATAATAATGATAAAATTATCTGAATTCTACGGAAAATGTTTGAAATAAAGTCTGAATTGCATAAAATGAATAAAATAAAGGGAAACAACCACGTTTTTGCAAAGTGTAGGTATTTTTCATATTAAGCAGAGATTTTCAAGTTATCAGAAGTGTATAATGTGTATGCATGTTTGTGCAGTGTTACAATAAAGCTATTTTGCAAAAGTACAGCAATTACAAGGCACATTTTGCAAAAGTACAGACATTACAGAGCATATTTTGCAATGTAAAGTGCTTCAAAATGTTTATTGTGCATTTGACTGTTTTAACAAGTTCACAGAACTGTTTGTTCGTACATAATTACAAGGACCATATTTTCAGTCTGTTTGTGTATACTTTGTGGGCATGGGAGGCAGAGTTTGAAAACCACTGCATTTGTGTTTGACAGTAATATTGCTGAGAATTGGAGAGTGTTTGAGCAAGAGTATGACCTTTTTCATACAGGCTGCATTTTCTGATAAAGATGACCATACAAAGACATTTATTCTAATAATTTAGCTGGATAATAAGCTATAGAAAGGGAGCATTCATTTGTGTATGCACCTGTTATCTATGCCAGAGAGGGAGAAAATTATCATATTGTTGTACAGGCTGAATCAAGGGAGGACCCGGAGTGCTCGAAACATAAATTTAGAGAAATGTGTAATCCCAGGCAAATGTTACAATGGAAAGGCACTTATTTTACACAAGGGATCAAGAGCCTGGTGAAACTTTTGCAGCATATATAACTGACCTGAGAAATAAGGCTAAAACATGCAGATATGGGGACTTAAGGGATGAGTTGATAAAGGACAGACTTGTGTGTGGCATAAAAGATGATACTGTGAGATTTTGCTTCATTACAGTGATTTAACTTTGAATAAGGCCATTGAGATTTGTCAGAAATGCGAGCTCACAGAAAAGCACACAAATATGCTTACAAATGAGAATAGCTCTAGAAGGCGCAGTGATAAAGCTCATGTTGATACTATACAGCATGTTATTAAAGGAAACATGCCCAACCACGTGGTAGCTGTAACCCCTGCAGCATTTAATGGTAAACCCCAGAACTTTCTAGCAAATTACAGAAGTTGCTCAGTCTCAGGGAAGCATCAGAGTGAGTCAGCAAACTCAAAGCATGGGCCCCAACCCAGTTTCATTGACAACTGTCGTAATTGCAATGGAAGTCATGAATCTAAAAGGGAAAAGTGTTTAGCTTTGGTCAACAATGCCACAGATATAATAAATGGAATCATTTCAAATGATTTTGTAAATCAAAAGATCCACATTCTTTTACTAAAAGGGAAAATTTTTAAGAAACAAGTTGATCGGTTAGACTGTGGCAAGACTACTCCTTATGCTAACGGTGTGTCAGTGCTTCATGAAATGGTCAGTGCAGTAGATTTAAGGGTAAAGACTGAAGCATTTTGTACTGTTTGGATAATGACAAACTCTTTGAGCTCAAAGCTGATGCAGGTTCCAAGTGCAATGTCATGTCTGCAGAAACATTTGCTAGAATGTGTAAAGGGTAAAGGCTTGATTTGGCAAGGTGTGTGAAACTGGTTGCTTATGGAGGTGAAGAAATTCAAACCAAAGGTTCAGTAGAGCTTTCATGTTACGAAGCTATGACTTGTTATTCTATGTGGTCAAGAGGCACGTCCAGTCATTATTAGGGCTCAGAAAGTTTGAAAATGGGGCTGCTTTCATTTAATAAAGAAGTTCACCAAGTTAGCTTAAAATACCACTTCTCTAATTTTGTCCAGCACATTTTTCTACCTATGCTGATCTTTTCGAAGACAAACTAAAACCACATTACCAATCAGTAATCAATTGGTTCCATGTGTCAAGAAAAACAAGTTAGTGAAAGCCAATCTGTTGAAGTACTTAACCCAGACATCCTACTACGATAAGACCAGTAAACATTCAATCCATTATGAGAGGGGGAAGTGATAAGGATGCAAACATCCAAAGGTTACGATTGGATTGGTGTCGTGAAGTATTCTTGTTCAGAGCTGAGATCATATATTGTGGAATCAGAAGCAGCAATTTTTAGGCAGAATTGGAAGAGTTTGAGACCAGTGTCCAATCCTATCCCACAGCAGATAGCCTGTGAGAAAGACTCTTTATCTCAGAGTGAGTTGTTTGGTGTTCCAATTCCAGAGGAAGTTGCAGAGGGTATTCTTGTTCCTGTGATAAATCCAGAAGTTTCTGATACAAGTTGTGCATCGCAGACTGTCCCTGTTGTTATAATTGGTCTCAACTGTCATGTTACGAGATATGGTCGAATTTCTAAACCCTGCAACAGATATGAAGCATCTTGGACATGAACATTGTGTTTTGTTTTCAATGTTTATAGTAATGCATGTCTAGCTCTAACATTGTTTTGCATAAAGGGCAATCTTTTAAGAGGGAGGATGTAGCTCAATATATGTATATATACCTTTAAGAAGCTATCCAGTGGCATGCACAAGTGTATAAATACAGAGCACATGCAAGTCTGATTGCCATTTTGTAGTTAGCTGTTCAGATGGAAGTGTTTATGTATGTAAGGTCTGTCTATTAACTAGTTTGGTCATATTTAAAGATGCTGCTCTCCATCCTGATGTGTTTCTGTGTATTAAAGCATCTAAATGAAACCCCAAGCCTTCTTGTTTTATATATCGGAGATGAGCAAGTGACAGATATCATTTATAATGCTGTTTATGTTATGATAAATATTAGCATTTGCTTCTGTTCTGAAAGGTCAGTTCATTATGATGTCGTCTGTCCTTCTTCTTTTAGAATACATACAACTATCAACAACTACATAGTGCTAACCAAATCAAAGAATTAACTACATAGTGCTAACCAAATCAACAAATTAAGACTTATGTAGCCAAACTTGTACACTAACATTCTTCTAGTATGTGACATGCTTCCTTTCTTTCTTTTAACTCTTTGTTGCCCTGTCATGTTGCCCATCATTCACACAAATACTAAAATAATACATCTTCATTGCAGTTATAAATGAGAAAATGAATAACTAAATCATGCAAACAAATTATCATGTGTGGCAAAGGAAACTAGAGCCAGTAGCTTCATTTGTAGTCACAGATGAAAATGCAATGAGTTTTGCATTTCATAATGCGTACTTCTGGCATGCAAGAAATCTGGGTTACTTGTAACAGGGCAGACTGAAACAATCATATTAACTGGTACTCGGTGCAATTTAACCTTGAAAAGTGCAACAAAAGTAATTTTCAACTAGCTTCACACTAGTGAGAGCATGTAATACTGGAAAGGTTTTCTCATCTACAAAAATAATTATTTTTGGATTTCATGTTTTCCAATCTTACAGACTGTGTAGCTGACACAGAACTGATCTAGAACTATGCAGCTTGCAAAAAAGACCTCTGTATGATTTCTTTCATAAATCACTTTTGTTATCTTCCATTTTGGTGATTTTTTTCACAAAGATAATATACTGTCAGCATAATCATTTACAATGGAAAATATGTGATTGCCAAATGCAGTTTGATTTCTACAGTTCATGAATTCGATTACATTTTTATCAGGTACATGGAGTTTTAATCAGCCATTCATTGTATAATGATGGGGAAGCATCTATCAATGAAGCCTGAAAGTGGTTGCTAATAAAATCTTTTTCCAAGGTACATAACAAAATAAATTTGTTGAGAAAAAAAATGATTGGAAGTTATCAGACAGAATTTCATGTATCATTACATGAAGCATAAAGCAAGCAAGGACACAAAATGACTTTAGCACCAAATCTTTCTTTATTAGTTTTTCTGTGTTTTTCTTTTGCTGCTAGTCCCCAACCACACTAATTGTTTAGTTATTATAAAAGGAAAATTGGTTTATCAAGGTTTTCAAGATCATCTGCTGTGATGTATTAAATGAAATATTACTTCATACTGTTAATAATTAAAATACCTATTTTGTAAAGTGGCTGTTGTAACTTTTATGTTTCCCCTTTTATTAAGAGTCCAACAGTTACCTAATTATTAAAGCAATTTCAAATTATTTTTCATTAACACAAGGCCAGACCCATGCTGAAAGGACAGTTGTCACACAAAATTTTTTTGTTTCAACATAAGCTAAACCCTGGAGATACAAATAGTAGGTCTTTCATTTTAAAGCCATTTTTAGGTTATTAACCCTTTATTTAAACCAGAGTTCACATTATTTTACATTTCCACAATTATGCTTTAAATTCTTTTTTGAATTACAGTGTTTTATAGATCATTTAATAGTTTCACATATGTGCAGTGTAGCACCATTTACTTAGCAGGATTGTTTTACATACTATTTATTTATTTTATTTTATTTTACATTTGTATGTTTTACATACTATTTATTTATTTTATTTTATTTTACATTTGTTGACCAGGATAGTCCGACTGGATACATGTCCATTTTCAGTGGAGGCCCAAGGAGAAAAGCTCCAGACAAACATACACAAGACTAGGCAAAACATAATTCTATACTTTTATAAAGTTTACTAATGAATGTCAGTTATTCATTACTAATGTTTATAATTTAGTTCTTTGACATTTCCTGAAGCACTTAATGTTACTTTACAAAGGATTGATGATACTAGTTTATGTGACTATATTGCTTTACATTGGAAGTAATCTAGTGCTGTTACTATACAATTTTGCAAGCACAGATGTGATGTTAAACAATGTGACATTTGATGTCTGCAATGTCTTGATTTCTGAGTTATAGATTTAATGTGAATCCCAGAAATGTCTGCTCTTATGTAATAAAAGACAGAACTAATGTTTTTCACTTAAAAATATGTCATGGAATTCAATATTTTATTTTGTTCATTTGTTAAGAATATAACTGGGTAAGTCCAAAATGGATACAACACCTACAACTTAAGAAAAAAAAAACACAAGCAGAAATCCAAGATGTAGTCACAGAACTGTGTATTCAGTTTACATTAATGCTGATATGCTGAATGCAAGTTATACCCTAATTTATTTATTTCTGCTAGGGAAGGAATTGCATGAATATGTGCTAGTAACTAGTACACAGGCATCAAAACAGACAATGCTTTAGTCTTAGTTAATCATTTGAAGTGGTTCGTTTGATGTATGATTTGAATAGCATGTTGAATGAGAAAGAAATGGTGTTTTGGTTTCCATGCTGGAAAGAGAGTTTCACTACATATACAGATGTATCCAGAAATTAAAGAACAGAGGCTTAAAATCAATGAATGGGTAGGGAAGGCAGAATGGAGAACACCAAGAGGGCAGATTGTTTTACTAATTGATATTAAGTAAAATTTAAAAGAAAGAAATTATTGAATCATTATATTTAACAGATAGAGGACTGAATTACTGAAGAAGTGGAGGTAGACACAAATAATGCAAGTAAGACATTATTGGTAAGGGTTGGGAGGGTGGCCCAATGAGTAAGATGTTTGCCTTACAAGCACAAGGTACAGGGTTTGAGTCTCACAAGGGATAATTGGCTAGGCTTACAATGGCTTGCAAGAGCAGTCAGCCTAGTACGAACCTATGAACAAACTCATCAGGTAAATGAGAACCCCTTTGGTATCAGTTGTGAGATGGCTAGCAAGGATATTTTACAGGGTTTAACTTTTTACATTAATTCTATTGCTGACCACTCTTTCTCTATTACTTCCTGCACTAAACGTGCACAATACCATTACTAATTTATTATCATTAAACTCACACTAATTACAAAACTATTGTATATATTTTTTCATTTACATTTCACCTATCTTTGACTCAGCATCACACAATGAGCAATGAAATGAAAAAAAAAAACTTAAGTACGATATTGCTGAAATACCCATGAAAAAAGTAAACATTTACTGACTCTCTCTCGGTTTCTCTGTCTCTCTTGGCATTACACTGAGTTGTGTAGTGACCAGCAGCAAAACAGAATAGAGCTCTGATCTACATGGCTGTCATCTAAATAGAGCAAGAAAGTTCCCACCAAAGCAAAATTAGAAAATAGGAAGATGCACACTCTAAAATTTTCTGCAGTGTCCAGCAGCAAAACAGAATAGAGCTCTGATCTACCTGACTGCACTCTAAGTAGGGCAAGAAGCTTCCCGCTAAAGCAAAATTAGCCAATAGGAAGACACCCACTCTAGAATTTCCTGCAACTTAAATTTCTAAGGCAAGATGGCTATGGCTCCTCCTCTTATCAGGAGCATTTAATAATTATAGTCCCAACACAGATATAAGAATGCTGTTCCCTGATTCACTTAAGAATTTTTTTTTTTTTTTTTTTTTGGTGAGGGTGCTCAGATGTCGATTTGCATTCAGGAAATGCAACACAGAATCAGGTATTAAATGTGCCTTGGATATGTGCCCATGCACTGGTATGTTATTGACTCAAGTTGGGTTAATTTACCTGGATATTGACCAGTTGAAGAGGGATTGTATCATACTTATTAAAATATGATGATTACAGGTGAATGATATGGTTTAAAGAGTGTTGCAAGGGGATGTATTTGAAATATTCCGTCCTTAGGTAAGTAGCAGAGATTAGGCAGTATGATGAAAATTCCACCAGCAATTTAGGTTGTTCAAGGGAAATGAAATGCAATAGAAGGTGTTTTCAACATAGTAAGGATGAAAATTATGCACTACATTCAAATGACGAAAACAGAGGACCAGAGAGAGAGAGAGAGAAGGAAGAAAGGCTATCAAAAATCATAGATTACAGAATGATATAACAGCAACTTTTGAAGGGACTTTGGATGTTGGACATTCTAGTGTGACAGTGCTTGCTACTAACATCCAGTTACTGACAGCAAGGAAGTAAAAATATGCTGTCCCGATTACTGGTGACTGTTAGTTGTGAAACACTTGGAACATTATACATAGAATCAGCCCTGACCAAATTATAGCCTCCCAGGGTTCAAACTAAACTTGTGGATGTGACAACACTTCATCAAAACATTTTTGTTGAGGAACAAATATGCCTGTATAATTGTAGTATGTGGAAGCAATGATGCAGGCAGATCATCTTTAGATAATTTGAAATTCACTGTTGAATTCACAGCAGGTAAAACATATTTGATTTAATTTTCAGTGATATTATGCCTCTGTTTTTTCATAAGTTTAAAAAGATCTGGCACTGGGTTTAACAAACATTTTGAGATAGCAGTTCTTGAGAAAAGGCATCCGTGTTGTATTCCTCTGGAAAAAAATTGGTAAATAGATTTAATATGTATGTACAGTATTACAATGATTTTAGAGATAGGAAGTACCAAAATATTAAGTATCCACCTAACTTTGCCAAGGGTTGTTTTTTTTTTCTGAGAAACCACCTTAGAGGCTATAATAAATGGACCATTAGTAATGTAGAGTGTAATTTAATTGCCTTCTATTTTATGTAAGTAGTTTAAACAAAAACTGAATATGAAATACTGTTTAAAACTGACATTTATGACATAATTTGTATTACTGAGAAAACTGAATTCATACATTATATGACAATATTAGAAACATAGGGGTAACAGGATGGGATGTAGTACATTAATATATATTAAGGAATAAATTTCACCTACTGCCTCTTATATTGAGATAGTATCTGCCTGTATTCAGCAATATAGTGAAACCATAATCAACCAAATATTTGTAGTTTTTGAAAATGAGAAAACTGAGAGATCTGCAGTTTTTAAGGCTCCCTACTGGGATATAACAAGTTGTTGGTGAAAAGAGGAAGTTATTCTATGACTTTATGGATTCTTTAACAAATAGGTTCATTCCACTTCAGACTAGGATATAATGCAATAAAAGTAAGAAGCAATATTTTTCTCCATGTAGATAATCTCGACAGAGGCATTTTAATAAGAAAAAGGCTTCTCTGTTGAATGAATTGGAAGGTTCCAACATGAAAGTACAAATTAATGCCCAAGAGAGCTATGAATATTTTGGAAAAATTTATTAGAAGACAAAACGCATGCTATGAAAAAAGATGTGCTAACCACACAAGGGATAACTATAAAGGTTGTTTTACATGTGTGTCAGTTCAAAGTAGATCACTCCAGAAGCATTGAACTTCTTTGAGAATTATTCTATGGTAGTGTGCCATGTCACTGCTTCAAATTTTATTTGCAAGTATTTTTTGATTGTTCTGTGTTATTAGGAAATAGACTGGGTATGGTTGTGGAAGATATTACTGCTTCTTGCCCAAATATTTTGGTAAAGGCAGTTGAGGTGGCTGTAAAGACCATAAAATGCAATGCTGTCACAGGCCCAGATGAACACGATGACTATTTTTTCTGTAGAATACTACCAAAAAATGATGAGGTTTGTAGCTTATTCTTCTCAGACACTTTTGGCAGTCATTATGTGTCTCAAATATGGAATAAAATAGTTGTACAAATACCTAAGGGTAATAAATGAAGCACTGTTGCAGGCTTTCATCTAAATAGATTTGATACTAATGGAATGATGTATGAGAGAACTATTTTGTTTCTCATCTGTATTAATACCAGACAGCAGTTTGATATTACACAGCATGGATTCATTATTGGAAAATCTCAACAAAGTAATCGTATTGAATTTAAACCAATGAGGTGGGTACTTTTGACTATAATTTTCTACCAGATTTTATTTACTTTAAGCAATATGAGGCTTTTGATTTTTTTTTTTGCTTCACTGGTGTAATCTTGATTGATATTAAAAATTAAGGACTTTATCTCAGTGTGTGTTACAAATTAGCTAAATGATAAAAAACTATAGGGTTCTAATTAGGGACAAATATTCAGAAGAAATAATTGTGAATACCGGAGTCCCTCCAGATTCTGCATCAGGGCTTTTTAGTTTATGTCCACCATTCCTCCTTATAAGGATGTGTGGATGTGCAAATATGCAGATGATAATAGGACAGAGGTGATAGTTAGTTGTAAACCTGATTGTCTTTTTCAGTGAACCATGCACAAAAAAATGCTGTGTGATACACTTGGAAAAAATAATCATGGGTATCCCTACACTATAGATCATGAGATCATTCCTGCTGTACCATCTGTGCAAGATTTAGGTGTGACTGTGGATGACAAATGTATTTGTAGAAATCATGTAACCCGTATAGTGAACAACTATTATGTAATTATGAAGTACAAACAAACATTTAGCAGCAGAAAATAAATTGATAATTCCCTTGTACATAGCTCTCAACATAACTCATATTGGTTAAGGGGGCTGCTTGCATATGCACAAAAGTTTGCATAAATGAATTAGAAATAATTTAGAGAACATTTAAAATGTAAATATTTGTCTTGGAATGGAATGCAAAAAAAGTTTAGGATTATATTCTGTTGCATAAAGTCTAATGAAGGGAGATGTTATTTTAATATGTACATATTAATATGTAAATGCATGAAAAATGACCAGATGGTATCCGTTTATGGTACAGCAATTACTGATCATAATATAATCATTAGAAACAGAAATTTTTGGTTATGCTGTTTGCAGCGGTATTATCAGTTAAGAATAAGAATTTTGTTGGGGGGTTAGATTTTGAAATTCCTTGCTGCTATATATTAGATTATCTCCTTTTCTGCCCATTTTTAAGAATGATATGGACAGTTGTGTATGTGAGTCTGACTTTGAGATTAAGTTCTATGATGGCCATCTCCTTGGTAGACTAATGGAAGGTTTTGTGTTGCCACAAACATTACATTGAAAATTGTATTGAACAACTCTATCTAACTGGCTTTTTATCCGAGAACTTTTTTGAAATTCAAAATAAAAAAAAAATCAGTTTAAAATAAAACAAACTAAAATGATGCAAAAGACAAATAAACACTGTAAGTATGCAGACTATATACCAATAAATGCAAACTCGCCTCAGAATGGTAGTAACAAAGCACTGGCAGCTCTAACTATGGTCTGTCTTCTACAGGATAATGGGTTCTATGCTTAGCTCTCTGTGCTGTGAAAATCTCTTCACCTACTTAAAACTAATGGCATCAAAACTCTTGTAACCAGAAACGTAACATTCAGTACCACAAAATGGGATTTATTGGTAGGATAGATATCTAACCTAGTGTATCCCATAATTATGGAATTGACTTCCCCTGCATGTCAAATAAAGCAACACATTAGCTGCCTTTAAAGCCAGTCTAGATGATGAATGGACAGATATAAATTTAACAGTGGGATCACTTGCCAGATTCACAGTAGTTATCTAGACCACATTCCTAATATATACATTTGAACCTATGAAATTATATAATATTCAAGAGTCAATTGTTAAAAATGTTATGGTATCACTCTTTGATGTGAAGGTCCTCATTGCATATTGTTTAGATCAATTAGCTTTGAGCAGAGGTTGATTCTGTTGTCTAAAAACTCTTGTGGCCTTAGGTGTGCAATTAGTTGCATACATTTTCATAATGCAAACACCAGGTTATGTTCGCTTAGGTGGTTAGTCATTACAATGCAGCTCTGTTTTTTGGATATTTCATAAATCTTTTTTCATACTTTTATGATTTCCATGCTTTACATGTAGGCAAACCGTCTATAGATTGAACTAGAAGATCTATGAATACTCCTATGCCTTAAATGAAAGAAAGAAACAAATAATGATTTGTAAAGGTTTTGTTTGTAATGTGCCAGTTTTTGTAAATTTCATTTTCCTTTTGTAATAAATAATGTGCATTTGGATATCAGGTGAAGTCAGTTTGGTACACTAATGGAAGAAAGAAAAATGAAAAGGCAATTTAAATGTAACAGCACTCCCATGAATTAATGATAGCATTTGTATTAGAAGTGTACTAAAGTTGCATTCACAAAGGAGGAGATAGCTCATCTCCTTTTTACAGTGTTCATTCATCACAGAAAATGGTCTGCTTACATGCTTTTTCCATAGGCAATTTACTTAGCAAGTTGCATTTCTTGTTCTATTAATATTTTTGTTAGTAGCTCTTAAATAATTGGTTTATTACTGTATATTAGTTTTGCATGATTTGTTTTAAAATGTCTTAAATTGTATTTTAAATTGTGTTTAAGTATCTATGCAATGCTGGTTAAAGGTTTGGTCTGAAGATTTATTTCTGAATTAATAAAGACAAAAACACTTAACATATTATGTGGCCCTGTTTCTTCTTATGTTTGGTGGACTTATTTCCTGTTAAATCTATAACACATGTAAGATAGAAAATAAACCCAAATGTCTCCCCTAGATTTCTAAAAAAATGTAGAACTAATGATGGATAGATACAAAGCATGAGAACAATATTTTTATCTTAAAGATTCAGAGAACATATTAGCAATATTAAGCCTTTAATTTATATTAACAAACAAACCTACTTTTATAAAAAAAATAAACAGTCTTTATCCTATCCTGATTTGGAATAGTATGTCTAATCTACTTACTTTTGACAAAACTCAGACAGTAAATCCAACACATCAGACATCCTCACTCAAGGTAAATATCAGTTGTTAATCTTTACTGTTACTTAGCTGAGTGGTCTCTGATATGTTTGATATTAATTAGGCATTGATTTTCTGCCCTATTTGCCATCTTTGTCTTCTCCATCATTGCCACTTGACAGTTGTTATTTGAGAACCAAGAGTTCAGAATCACAAATGTGAAGGACTCTTTTTGGGTCTTGTAAGCTTTCAACAGGTGAAATAAAAAATGGACATATATGAATTCCGTGATGGATGCAGCAAATTGGTATGTAACTGTGTTAACATGATACAAGCTGGAAGCAAATCGTTCAAATTAAAACAATGTTTGTATGGTTGCAGAAACAGTTATCAATTAAATGGTACCAGTGGAGGAACATGGCTGCTCACTGATGAATACATGCAGTCAAGAAGCCCAGTTTTTCTGATGAGACATGACACCTTAATAGTAGGATCTATGATGAGATACCTGCGTTTCACTCATTTCACTCATTATATTAATTCTTGTCCATAATGTATGGAATACTTGATGGTTCCTGAGCACCACTCTCCACTTGATGTTGCAAATTTGGGATCTTGACTAAATATCTTGTTTTTTCCTCCTGTAGATTGGTGGCTCGAGAACTTTAACTAAATAAGACCTCCATTCTTCAATTTGACCATTTGCCATAGCTTCAGAACTTATATTCTCACCTTATCCTCTTTAAAAATGAGTCAAACATATGGCTCTTCTTCCAGAGTATCACTTCTGTTTTTTATTATTTCTTTCAACAGTTGGACTGCCTTTCCCTTATGCTCTAAAACTGGTTAAATAGTAGAAGTAGGCAGTTTGCAATTTGCATCTCAGAGCTGTATTCATAGTTATTTATGCAAATCTGCGATGTCCTCAAATGAGCACAGCTGAGCTGTGATTTATAGAGGCCATTTATGCAAATGCACTATGACCTTGAATGAGCCTATGCAAATGTATTAATACTGATACATAAATAAGGAATGATGTAACAGTGTATACTAATGCAGTATTCTCTACACTAGTTGTGATTCATAGTGAAATTTTCCTGCTTGTTCCCACAGTTTGACAATACATTATATAAAGGAAACCTCGCCAAATCTATCAGAGTGGCAGTCCACGATAATGCTGTTGGTTGTTGTTAGTTTTGCTATTTCTGGGTATGAGTTGCTTGTCTTTGCTGGGACAACACCACCTGAACCCAGAAATGTTCACTGGCTAAGAAGATGAAAATATAAATAAAGCGTTTACAGTTATAATTGTTGACAATCAAGAAATCCTTGATAGGTTCAGAGTAGACATGGACATTATAAGGGTGTCAGTGGGTATTTTGGTAAATACTAAACTTTTTTGTTTTGTTTTGTCTCCCCCTCACCCTTCTGTCTCTCGCTCTCTCTTTTTTCAGGAGATACTGGATATCCAATGGAACCGTGGCTCATGACCCCTGAAAGAAATCCAAATGGAGCTGCAGAGGAGACATACAACACATCCCTGTCTACAGCCCATATTGTCAATAAGAGGGTCTTCAGCCTACTGAACAGTCATTTCAGGTGCCTGGATGAGTCTGGGGTGCCCTTCAATATGATCCAGCTACTGCATGCAGGATCTTTACTGACTGTTGCATTCTGCATAGCATGATCATGCAACAATCTGGTTGTGAAATGACCCATGCTGTCACCGCTACTCCCAATTTCAGTCCCACCATAATTAAGATGACCAGCCAGCAGCAGTAGTAAGGAACTCCATGCAGCAAGCTTGTGCATGGCATTTGGCTGCACAAGTAAAAAGGCAGCTTCTAGTCTATAACTCTCGACCATGACATTCAGATTTCCTTTCTTGTAACAAAGACAAAGTATAATTGATGTATGCAGTGATATCTGTGGGCTGTGCTGTATGGGGCATGGTCTGCTTTCACTGTTCATCTAACTCCCTCTCATCATAAAATATTTTTCTTCTTTTAGAAAAGTTGCTCATATTATTGTTAAAGTCTTGCCTGAGTGCTCACTGATTCCTGTACAGTTATACCGTAAGGCATTATTTAAATAATGATCACATTTTTCTCTACTTTGATGGATAAATTTTGCTATAGTGCTTTACTAAAGTATAGAAGTACTGAATGCCCTCAGCATTTTAATATTTCATGAGTTAATGCATTGCAACTGAATGAAAATGTATTATATTGTTTTATACTATATTTATGCCGTTTCTTCTCAAACTATGTTTGCTGCAGTACTGTACATCAGATTATTTTTATGTTGTCATACACAATAACTTGTGACTTCAGAGACATGAAAATAGCATCATTTGTGCAGTAAAGTAGCAACAGTGTAAGTTTTCATGGCAGGATTATATTTATAATCTGTAATTCTCTTATATTTTCCTGAAGCACGTATTAGTACTTTTATGTTGTATAACTGCTACATGTAACAGTGACAATACATATAGCACTGAATTTTTCCACCTTTCCTTGATAGTTTAGATATTAAATTTACAGGGATGAAATGCATAAATTTGCAAAGTTAGTTCCACTTCCCCTAAAAGATTTCTTTTTTTTTGTTACTTTATTCCCGTTCATGTAAAACATTTGTCTGAGAAGTGGAAAGTAAAACTGCACAGTTACACAATTGTCAGACATAATTCACAGTAGTTCAAGAGCAAATGTGTCATAGACATCTCCCAAAGATAGACTAGGTGTAGAGGGGATACCATGACAACTGTAAAGTTAGTTGGTCTGACGTTGAGACCTACTTGATGCAGGTGATCCTGAAGGCACTGATCTGACAGTACTGCATGACCATGACAGTGACCTCGATTGAGAGGTTCTCCTAGGAGAACACTGATATAGCCTGCATGAAATCTGTTGTACTTGTTCACCTTGACTACTTACATTACTTTCCAGAGAAGCGATAGTATCAACATGTGATCTCCCCCCACGTGCTCAAGCAGTACCCCATCATCTTCCCCTTGCAAGACTCACTCCAGCTGGACTCTAATATGTCCTAATTAGGGTATAATTGTTGATGTCCACTGATGGTTGATGCATCACCATATTACACACCAGTGTGATCATGGCATTATCCCCATTTCCAAGAAGTGTTAGCAGTTTTGTGAGCTCTAAGTCACAGCACATTTCTGTTGGGCAGCCAATGCTTTATGTGTTTCCTTTAGTAGCTGTAACAAATACCTGTGACTGGCTCCCTTTTGTAAATGTATCTCATTAAAAACTGTTACCTCCAAATGTTTGGCATAATCCAGAATGTGTTTGTCTGAGTTTTGAGATACAGGTGTTGAGGTGCATGATTCCTCCTCCTGAACAAGGCTAAGCGTAATGTCATCATGAGTGTGATATTGTGATGCATTGTCACTTCCTGTGGCGTCACTAACAGGATGTGTGGTCTGACATTCTACCATTAAGCTAGGGGGCTGTATGCCACTGTCCTCCAGCTGCTCATAAACTATGTTATCCTCCTCCTCATTGTCATCATCATCATCACCAGCCTCCATTCTGCTGCTGCTATCATTCACATTATTGGAATATTTAACTCTGCAATCCCTGATGCTGACCATGTAAAAAACAGATTTAAAAACATCACTAATAATGAAATAGTATACACTATTGTATGCTTATGAAGGGATGACTGGGACACGTCTTGTACACACTGATTTCTTTAACATTCTGTGCTGATGTACAAGGTTCACCTATTAATTATTAATTATCACATGTTTAATGTGATCATTCCTTGTCTGTATTCAATTCTCTATATAAATATCTGTCATTGTTTTTACACCAGCCTTCAAGAGACGATAAGTTTTGTTGCTGCAGACATTGGCAATATCCTCCAGTGTGTCTATACAACTCCTAAATATTCCTGTGCCACCATCGTTTGTGTCCCATAGATGGGCAGTAGGTATTTCTCATTTGGTTTTAATTGAATAATTGTTGGAGGCATCCCTGTATTGGTACAGAAAATTGCATTCTGCCTGGCTTTGCTTCTAACATGTCCTACTATATCATTTACACTGTTCTTGCACTGTATTAATGCTTGATTTCTGCCACCAGTGTGATTGCTGGCCTTGGTCATCTCAGCTTGTTTGGTTTCCCTTATGTCCTAAGGTCTGCCATGAGGATACAGTTTTCCTCATGGCTGAAGTTATCCTGCTTTTGGTTTGATCTTTAATTTTCCATCATTACTTAGTGTTAAAAAAGGGCCATAGTCACACAGTGAAATGTTTTTTGATGTAATCAGCTGTTAAACTATAAAACACTGGTCTAGTGTGGCTGCCACCCTCATAAAAATGGTTAGCTATCACAAACCACATACTTATATACAGACAGCTAAATCTAGCCAAGTAAAATGAGACATATTATTTGTAATGCATTTAAATAATTAAAGCAATCAGTTTTATGACAAAATGCATCCTTCTTTTAGCTGCCATCACTGTCATGTATTCATTATATTGCCATTTTTTATTCATCACTGTCACTCAAAAATCTCCCAGTAAACACACATGCCTGCTGATATCCTTACCACTGCAGAATTTCACAATTAAAAGATTGCCTTTATACCATGCATACATAGTCACTAAATGATACCAAAATAATGACTGTTTCCAGTAATCATTTATCATTTCCACTGTTTCTGCACTGAAATCCCAATTCTAAATGATACAGAAAGCCATTAATCATATATTGCCATCATAATAAGCATACCACAGATGTAAACATAGCCTTTCCTAACTTTAATTCAATAATTCCACATATTTTTGAGTGTTATTTATTAAATTATAATATTTTTAAAATAGTTTCTTACATTAAAAAGTCTGCAGTATCCAAATACATTTGCATCCAACCTCAAGTATTGGCAAATTCATATGGCAATGTTCAACTTTTCTGCATAATTGTTGAACGCCACTGGTGACTCATCTTTAGCTATAGGTGAAGTCACCCACTTTGACACTATGTGTTGTCAGTGCACCAGCTGGCTACCCAACTGATGATGTAGAGGTTAATTCCCAGTTGTGAGACTTTCTTTTGTAATTCCCGAGTGGGGGATTGTTTCAGTTTTGGCTAGGTCAGGACAGGTGGTATGCACTGTCTTTCCCTGTTCCAGAACCTTGGTGACTTTCTCAAAGAAGTCAACCATGTTTAACAAGCATGATCTACCTTTAACAAATCCAAACTGGGTTGGGTCCAGAGTTTGGAGAGTATCTATGTCCTTCTTAATAAGGTCCATAATGATTCTTTCCATGGCATTGGAGATGAGGCCAGTCAAGCATATTGGTCAGTTGATGGTCCCCCTTTGTGCACAGGGGAATTACTGTTTCTGTCCTCTAGTCCACCAGAACACAGCCAGTTCTCAGGCTGTAGTTAAACAGGGATCCAAGTGGGTCTGCTAGGTCATGTTTTAAGTTGTTTAAAGGGTAACCTGGGATGTTGTCTGGTCCCACTGATGCCATGATTCTGGCCTTGGAGAACACTGAGATGACTTTCTCTCTTGAGATAATAGGCTGAGGAATGGTGGCAGGTATACTTTGGGTGATGACTGGAGGAGACAAGGGTGTGAATTTGGACATGAAAGTTGGACATGGAGTAGCTCAAGAGAGTCATACTGTTTGACCAGTCTCAAGGTGTACTTATCCTTAATGAAGATGTATACACCTCTTCCTTTGGTTCTTTCATACTTAGTTTGTGGTATGATCCTAAGGAAGGCATTGAAGTTCTCTACAGCCAGGGAGCTTTCCACACCTTTGCACCATGTCTTGATGACTGCACATATGTCAATATCTTCCAAAGTGAGAAGTGCTTCGAGGGAGTGCAGTTTCTTGTTTAGACACTTAGCATTAAGCAGCAGTACCTTCAGTTTATCTAGAGAGGATTTTGTTAAGTTGGGAGTGTGGCTATTTTGACACAGTTTAAAAAAGGCACAATAGGGATGGCCAATGCCTTTGCCAGTGTCTGAAAGCCTAGGGGAAACAGATGCAGACCATCTCTGGAAAAGCATAATGGCTAATTGACCATGTCTTTCCAGGTGGACAGATATTGGATCCACTTGAATTGACACCAGAAGCTAAGCCAGTTGTTAAAGTCAATCATTTTTATTCATATCGTGGTATCACTCTTGAAGAAGGTAGAATGCTGCTTAAGACTAGGCTTATACCTGCCTGTGACACATAATCCAAGAGCTCATGTCTTTCTCTTCATATAGTCCATTGAGGTACATCTCATGTCATCCACCCCCACATGGACTATGATGGAGTCATACCAGTACTTGTGGTTGAGTGACTTGAGTGCATGAATGACTGGATGGATCCTCACTCCTGACAGGCAGCTAACCATAGTCCACTCCTTATCCATCTTGGTGAGGGGAACATCCATATGTCTCACAGTGGCGTTAGCTATGACCAATACACTGGGTTTTATGCTGTTATGCCTTATGATATTATTTGTTGAGACATTGTTGTGTATGTCTTATTATGTGTTGTGGTTGTTTTTGCATTATTATGTGTGTAAGTGGTTTCCGTTTGGAAGGCTGCTGATCTTTTGGTAAGTTACTAATGAGTATCTCTGCATATGTGGGTTTATGTGTCATGCTCTAATTTAGTGTGTGTGCTGACAATCTGTCTGGCATTCAGTTTGTCCTTTTTGAGAGTCTTGCCTCCAATTTCATAGTGTAACTTCATCTCTCACATAAAGTATTTGCTTGTTTCAGGAGTAAGTACTTGTCAATATACGAGACAATTGCTACATTGCCTCAGGATATCCATGTCTATCAGGATGGCCAGGAAGATGATGGTAAACTGCCTATCCATGACAGTAGGCTCTTTCTGTATGCTTTATTAGGGAGGGGATTAGGTTAATTTGACAGGACTGTGCTGGTGGTGCCGAGACTATAAGAGAGAACTATGCTTTGTGTAAGTTAAGGCTGATCAATAAGGCAACACTGCTCAACAGCAGAAAAGCATGAAATAGTTTCAATGACAGCTGTTTAGGAAAAAATGAGTTTCTTGGGGTCTGTGTCTCTACAGGGTCACTTCTAACCACCTCTGAGTGAAGAGCAGCATCATGCAAATGTGAGGCTTAAATACAAGCAAAGAGAAACAGATTTTAAACTTACTACCAATCAGGAAAGCACAAAATAAGATAAGCCTTCCATCAACAGCTCCAAACTCAAACAGGTTAGATCAACACACTTTGGCCACAACAGTGCAGAAAAACACTTTCTTAATGTAGAATAGCTGGTTTAGAGTCCAAGTGTAACAAGACCACACAAGCTACTTACAACAGCCCTACAACTAGCAGATACAACGTAATAAAATGCAAATAACTACTCAAAGCAATAGCAGACTATACAGTTTTTTGAAACTGCTAAATTACAGTCACAGTATATAAGAGAAGTGCAAAAGGATACATAGAGCACTTTTGTGTGCTTCTCAACTCAGATAAACCAGATAAATACTTACTGCCACTAGATGAATAATCTCAGTCTTCTTAATTTAAAAGCATAGTAAAGGAGTGTCTGGAGTGAAATGCTACCACAAACAAACTTAAAAGATATGAAATGCTACCACAAACAAACTTAAAGATATGGATACAAAAATGCACATTAAACAGCTTATGCATGTGTGATTATTTAAAAAAGTATTTACTTTGTATAAATGAGCCAGGAGATACTCAATTGTGCAGAATTTATAAAGGCACTAAAAACAAGATAAGCTGATTAATAAGCCCTCCAGCCAATAAAAGCACATGCAGAAATCTCAAGTGTTTCCCCAACCTAAACAGAACAGACATCCTCCTAGCTCACTAGATGGAAAAAAAACACTGACCTCTTGATGTAAAAACAAGTGCTTGCTTATCCAACAGCTAGCTAGGTAATATATTCAGAACAAGTAAGTCAGTAGTCTCGGCACTAGCAGTGCAGTCCTGTCAAATTAACACATTCTCTTACCTAATAAAACATACAGGGAGAGCCTGCTATCAAGGATAGGCAGTTTCCCATCATTTCCCAGACAAGGAGAGGCGAAATGCACTTTTTCAATATAAGCACAAGGAAAGGCAAATAAATAATTCAAAATATCAACAGCGGTGTAGAAAGGGAGGAGCTTATTAAACTCAATTTGCAGTAGGCGTGGGCAGCTTAAAATCACCAGTTTTAAAAAGCAGATGAACGAAGAGGAGGGTGGAAGGGAAAAACCGGCAGGGAACCACCAGCAGTGCTTTAGTTTATGCAGGCTTGAAATCTTTTCAGAAAAGTATTTAAGTAACACTCAAAAAATTTAACCACTGAAAAAGCATGTTGTGAAATTTGACCTCTTCTTTATCTCTGCAAAGCCTTTGACAGCACCCTCCATTCCATTCTTCTGCAATGACTTTCCAGCCTAGACTGCCATGACACATAACTGACATGGTTTCAGACCAGCCACTCTCACAGATCTCAGGTAGTCAATTGGCAGAATGTGTATTCTCCATTTTCACCCACATTATCTGGTGTTCCTCAGGGATCCATTCTTGGCCCCATCCTCTTTAACATTTTTATAAATAACCATAGGGCAGTTACCATCATTCATTATGTTGATGATTTTACTCTCATCTGCTCATCAAAACATTCTGAAAAAGTTGCAAGGAGCAACTCAGGATTCATTTCCTCAGTAGAAACCTGGCTACACAATGCACAGCTATTTCTCAAGCCTAAAAAAATCTAAATTACTCATATTTTTTCCTAAGCAAATGAGAAAGAAATATATTCCTTCACACTAACCTTCTCTGATAACACAGAACTGGTACAACATACCAAGCTGCTAGTAGTCCATATTGATAAAAAAATGAAATTTAACTTTCACATACAAAACACAATTAAAAAGACCAAAACCTATTTTTTTTGCATGAAATCAAAGCTTTCCTGAAAGAATCCTCCATAACTCATGTTGCCCAATTCCTCCTACTACCTACACTTCTCTAAACAGCACCTACCTTCTCCGACTTACAACTCTCCAAGATGCAACACTGTTATAACAAAGATGAAAAGTATGCTGCCAACTTTCCCCATAGATCTCACCATTATTATGTTCTCACACAACTGTATTGGTTGGACCTACCTCACTATCTCACTTTCTCTCAACTGCTCACTACCTACAGTCTTACCCATAAGCCTAGTAGCTGTCCATCTTTCACCAACATCATTGAACTCTACATTCTTACCAGAACTCTGTGCGCTAATAACAGACTTATTACAACTAGTTGTAGTACATAATGCTGCATGAGATTCTCTATATTACACCTATGTTGCTAGACTAAGGAACTCCTCACTCTAGCACTAACACAGATCCTTGACATATGCTCCCTTAAAAAAAGCATGTAAAACTACACCTAATGGACTCCTGGCTCTGCTGTTTCTCCTCTCCAGGTTAGCCCACATCTAAGATTTTCCCAGTCACCTCCTTCTCTCCTTCCTCTTTCTCTATGCACAGCCACCAACTTATCTCCTCTCACTCTCTGACCACTTCTCACCCACTCTGGTCACTTCTTTACTATTACATTTTCTTGTCTCCTTTACCTAAATATATACAATCTTCTTAATTTCATTGTCTTCTCCCTACCCCTTTCACAGCCTAATCACTATTCTCTTTCACTTTCTCTAACCAAACTAAGCAAAACATTTTACTCTGATGGAAAGCTTTGCATTTTATCTCACTATTATTATACACTACACATATCCTGTCATGTGATATAATTATATCCTGCAGGTATATTACTGTCTCATTTATATTTGTAATTTGTTACAGTTTCATGTCTTACTGTGCCATTTACAGTATATTTGAAATTTGTACTATTAATGTTCTGCTACTACTGCTGGAACTACTTTGTAACTTGAATAATACTTTTGTCCTCTTATATCAGTCTGGAATTAATGTTGAACTGTTTGGAGCTTGTCTCCCTAGACATCCACTGAAAATGGGCTTGCTTTCTCAGTCAGACTATCCCAGTCAACAAAAGCAACGAATGAATAAATTAATAAAAAATACATACATACATAAATAAATTTAGGATTCAGATTATGGAAATTGATGTATAGTAGCTTTTCTTTAGGATTTGGGTTAGAGAAGTTGCTGAATATATACCACTTTTGGACTGTTTTCTCTATTTGTTCTGATCTCTTTGGCCAATTTAGAACAGCTGAAGGTATCTCTCTCTTTCTTTCTTTATGCTTAACTATACTTCAGTTTAAACATAAGCTTCAAATGCAACTGATTTTGTCTCTCTGTATGTAACAGAGACCAAAATATGCATGCACTGCTAGTAACTGGTCTGGCCAACCTTTCATTGTGTATTGGAATAATTGTACTTTTCCATATTCTAAAGTACAAATATTAACCTGTAGCAACTTTTCATGTTAAACTGGTAATTATTTGATAACCTACAATAATTCTAAATCTTTTTGCAACTGACTACTTTGTGGTATATTCATATCACATAACTCAGTAGAAGCAATCAATTGGAATATGACATTTATTATAAATTAAATAAAATCTCCCAAAAGAAATGGCGCTCTGGGAAAATAACTTCTACTGGTTCTAGATGTCTTAAACATGCCCCAATACTTATAGCACATTTCTTTTAATGCAGCAAACCAGATGACTAAATAATGAACTAATTAGGAAGCATTTATTGTAAAGTTGTCATTTGCTATGACTTGTGCCACTGATATCCATGGAGGTAAAAGTATTGTGATGTGTTTCAGACATTCAAAACTTGTAGAAGGTATACATATGAAGATTAAACTGAGTTTAAAATAAAATAACTTAAATAGTCACCTCTTTTCACTGTATGAGATAGACCAGCTAGTTTGATTAGCCTACACTGAAATGTTACGTAACTCCTTCGCAAGTGCAGCATCATCCTCTGCAATTTAAGCACTGATTTATATAATGATTTCCTGAATGTGCTGTGTAATGGTTTGCAGTTTATTTTAAACAAAATTGATTTGCCACAGATGTCTTCATGGAAAGTATCGCTCCAATAAATAATAGCTAACATATGTTGGTCAGTTGAGCAGATACAGCTTGTGCATTTGTAGGTGTTTGAGTCATAGACTGTTGGTTTGTCCACTCGAATTAGTACTTCTAAACCATACTGACTTGTAGTCGGTTACACCCCAACTCTATAAATATATCAGAATGTTTCTGTTGGTGCACTTCAAACAAAATTTACCTATAACACAAAGCATTTCCTGCTTATGTTATCAAGCCTTTGTCACATCATGGTCAAAATGCTTCCTATATATTATAGTAATCTCTGATATATTGGGTATAAAGTTGGATAAATACTGGTCCACTCTTAGAAATCTCATGAAAGATTACCTATCCTCCAGCTTTGTCAGTATAATAGCTCTCGCTTCCACAACATTAGGTTTCATATTGCGTTGTATAAGATTATTACCCAAGCATCTCAAACAAGTAGCATGTATCAAGATCCTTTTTCTGTTCAGTTTCATATGATACTGTGTCAGGCTATTCAACAGTTTGATCAACCTTGGATCATGATTCTGTCACCCAATGCCAGAACATCATCAGTTATATCACTTGCACCATCCATACCATTGATAATTCTTTCTGAGACTCTCTGAAATAGGCTAATAAGGACTAAGTACAAAGTGTAGTCTGAGAAATGTGTGAATGTACACAGCTTCAATGTGGTTTTAACTAGTTTGGTTTACTAGAAACATTGCTAAAACCTAGTACAGAAACATATTTGGCAGTGGGAATTGTTGGCGCAACTTCTTCAGCTGTCAGCAATTGATAGTTCTGGCTGTCAATCATTTTGTTCAGATCATTGGTGTTTTTGTAGATTCCAAGCTTATCTTGTTTCACAGCTGTAACCATACAGTTAACCTATTCAGTGGACTGTGTTTTATTTGAGAAAAATGCCAGAATTCTCCACTACATTTAGCATGTTGCTCTATCCTTTCCTTAACATAGCAGGTACTCTTTCTGGGTGAACTATTAGCACTATATCAGACATTATTCCTATATAATGCTTCTGAAAACAACATAGACCTTTAAATGAATATTCATACTTTTGCAAAAGGCCACCACTTCTATCTTATTTACCAGTTTTGCAATTAGTCTCCTTTGTTTGCTCACAATAAAAACAACTTCATGTAGCATTAACAGAAATTTTCTGAAAATTGCTAGGAGTAACAACTAGTGACATTGGATACCATTATTAGACCACTGATTCAAACAATTCTTTCAACATACAGTGAATGCATTTTTCAGTGATACAACCTGCAGCTACACTTTAACTTTATAGATTTATTTACTTATTTATTTAGTTAATTAGTTAGTTAGCTAGTTAAAATCTGCAGTGGTGGTGCTGTGGTAGCATTGTCACCTCACAGTAAGACGCTGTCTGGTTCGATTCTCAGCTAGAGCGTCTTCTGTGTGGAGACATGCGTGAATGGGCATACCATCGTTGAAGGTTGTGCATCAGGGCTGGTAACTCGGCACGTAAAATCAACTACCAATCATTAGTGGACCGGAGTTCCGCTGTGGCGACCCCTAACCGGGAAAAGCCAAAAGACACAACAACAACAAGAAGTTAGTTAGCTAGTTGCTAAGTTTTGCATAGATAGATTGCATACTGCTGACCTATTGGTTTTGCTTTGTTCTCTAAATATACTGTTGAAGTAAAAGCAGTTACTTGAAATGTTGACTGACAAAATATTACATTCTTTCCCTTTATTGTGTTTAATGATATCAGAGTCACAAATAATAAGCAGTGTTTCAGAGCTGTCTACATCACAAACTACATGCTGACACTGTGATGCATGCATTTCTACAATTTCCATAAACATTTTATATTTTTCTATTCTTAGTTTCAGTAATACATACATTTTGATAAACCACAAATTCCTTTTCTTACAAACTCTCTTAGGTTCATAGGTTCATAGGTGTGTACTAGGCTAGTGGCCCTGGAGCCTTTATAAGCCTAGCCGGTAGGATTACCCTGGCATCATGCCACCTGACCTTAGTTCCCAGTGCCTCTGTCAAGTAGAGCCACTGGAGTGATCCTCGGGATGAATTTTCTATTTCCCATCCACTCATCAAGATTTCTCTTGGAGAGGGCTAGTGAGGTGCTCCACTTGGCATGTATGGGAAGTCTATTCCATAGCATGGGCAGTCTGTGGGTTATGAACGTGTCCCTCCAGCTTGTTCTGTTGTTTGTGGTAATGAGGTTGAGGTCTCTGGAGTGTGTAGTGTGGAGGGATTGGGATTTCTTTAGATGTAACATTTCTAACACAGCTAAGTCAGACATGGCTTTGTAAGTCAAGCAGAGATTGCCTCTAAGTAGGTGATATGAGACAGAGCATAGATGGAGTTTTCTGAGTCTGTCTGTCCATATAGGACAAGTGTTTAAGGTCTAAGATCCTCTTTGTGAGGTATTTTTGTGGCCTCTCCAGTTGTTGTAGGTGTCTAGTGAGGTACATGTCAAATGGGGCATTGTACTTGATGATTGGCCTAATGAGGAAAGACTAGAGGGAGACAATAACCTCTTTCTTCCTGGATGCAAAACCCTTAGTAATGAGATGTGCCACATAGAATGACTTTCTTACCACAGTGGCAATGTGGTGGTCAAAAGAGAGGTTGCTGTTAACCTGTGTTTGTAGATCTCTTATAACACCTTCTGTGTTCAGTGGACTACTATCAATCTGGTAATTCATGGGAACCGGGTTTTTCCCAAAGGGGATGATGACACATTTTTTGGCATTGAGCTTAAGGCCATGGTTCTGACACCAGTCATTGGTCTCAGTGAGGCTTTTCTGTAGGATATCAACATCACTTGGAGAGTTAATTATGGGTCCCAACTTGCAATCGTTTGCGAACTTTGTCTTATGCCTCTAAACTATACCAAGTACATGAGATTTTAATATTATTTACCTTGATCCTACTGGGCATCTTCTTAGATGTCTTACAGTTTTCTTTGCAACTGATTCTATTAAATATCTGTTTTACCCTTATAATTTCTTAAAATTATTTTCAATCATATATTTCATTTTATACAATCTCATTTAGTGTTTAAACTCTTTAAACTGCATGCTCATAACTTTTCTCAATTTGTACGCACCCACTGTTTTTTCTGATTCTTTCAAAAAATTTTCCCCTTGAATTTTTAAGGCCACAAAAAATTCAGTTTCTGATCACTGAGTTATACTAGTCACATTCATTGAATTTTGCTCTTCAGCTCAGTCAAATAAGTATCTGTAGTTTTCTGAAATCCTTGATTTCTTGTAAAATATATTTGATGAATGGCAGATTTTTCACAGTATGGTTTAAATTTTTTTCATAACTTAAAATATGGCTCTCTCTTTTCTTCTGTTCTTAAAGATTAAAAGTGTAAAATACCTTGATGGTTTATTCCCATCTGACTTGTTGGTATATAAGAATTTAAAAGGCACTATACAACACTCATTCTTCAAAGAAATAATTTTGTGACATCTTTCAGAAACATAAAACAGACTGTAACATTTTGAATTTGTTTCATATTCTCCTTTTGTGTCACAAGTCTATACAGTAATGTGTATCTTGGAAAATGCATAGTATGGCTGTAAGAATGAATTTTTTGACTTAGGAAACACATACAGGTCTTGATCAGAAACATTGGCAGGGTTCTGTTATGAATTATTAGCCCTCCTTACTCATGCATCCCTAGCTTAGTATAGCAATAACCCACACCTGGGTGTGGGTAATGCTGGATTTACCCACGGTTGACCAAACAAAGCCAACTGTGGGTAAATCCAGCATTACCCACACCCAGAAGTGGGTTATTGCTATTATACAATGACATTATTTAAGAAAAATAATAATTACTTTTCTTAAATAATGGCATTGTATAAAGCCTCCTTGCTGCTCTTCTGCCGCTGTCTGTTATCTGCGGCAGTTCTGATGTACTGCGCATGCGTAAGCCTACGCAGTACATCAGAGCTGTGGGCAAAAGCAACGGAGATCTTCTCCGTTGCTTTTTACTGTTTCGCTATGTTAAATGGGTTTAACATAGCGAGACAGCTTTAAAAAAAACAAAGGAGAATCTCCGTTGCTTATTTTAAAGCTGTCTCGCTATGTTAAACCCATTTAACATAGCAAGACAGTTTTAAAAAAAAAAGCAACGGAGAAAGCAAGATCTCTGTTGCTTTTTACACACTGTGTCGCTATGTTAAAGGAGTTTAACATAGTGAGACAGCTTTAAAAAAAGCAAGGGACATCTCCGTTGCTTTTTTTAAACCTGTGTCGCTATGTTAAACTCCTTTAACATAGCGAGACAGTGTTTTAAAAAAAAGACTTATACTAATGGAAAAAGTATAAGTGACCGGACCTTTTTCCATTAGTATAAGTAGATTTACAACGTGCACGCTGGCCAATCAGCATGCACGTTTTAGAATATTAATGGGGGGTCATGGTATAATTACCCTTAGTCTTACATACTGGTTTACATGACTAATGTATGAAGTGTACATGGCTGTTGCTTTCCTCTTATTCTCTGGCATAAAGCAAGTACTATATTATAGCATCATGTCATGCCATATAATACCACATGTCACAGGATAAGAGGCCTCTACAGACAGCATATCTCCTCTCTTAAATATCATAATGCACTTCATATCTCATGTTGAGTGTTTGGCTGTTTGTTACAGGTGCCCAAATTATTGGCTTGCTTTATTAATATAGACAGGCTGTCCCATTCATAAACAAACCTTAGAGAAAACACTTTTTGCAGTTTTAAAAGGTTCAACATCCAGACTGCTTTTTTGTTTATAAAATTTCACACATGACAAGCTCTATAAAACCATTGTTCTTTTGGAGAATACCCATTGAATCCTTTGTGCACTGTTTCTACCCACTTAAATTAATGGACATCTGTAGTAGCTTATCCACTGACTGTCTAATAGAGACAAATCTTAAAAGGGTTCTAATTTTTCTTCTTGTATTCACAATCAATTGATTAATATATTAATTATTAATTAATAATATATTACTTATTAAGCAACTACAACAAACTCAGAGGTTCCTTACAAAAAGAATACAAGGCATAACAAACCTGCCTTATGCAGAATGCTTTAAAGCCCTTTCCCTCTACTCAGCCTCCTATAGATTACTGAGAGGTGACCCATGCCTGGTTTACAAGGCATCCACAAGCCCCACACTTACGTAACTCCTGCATATTCATATGTGAAAGAGTGCCAGAAATACAAGGTCTAGGGACCTGAATTTTGTCTTTGACTTAAACAAAACATGCTGGAGAGACAGACGTGTCCCCGACACTGCACCTCCTATGAAACAGGCTTCCCATGCATGTGAAGCTGAGTTTGTCTATTACTTAGTTTAAGCACAACCTAGATCAGTGGATGGAGAATAGAAAATGTACCCTGGGTCTGGCACCCATGTCCCTTACAGACAGAGGTAGCTCATAAATGCCCTCAGTGTCCTGTTTGAATACAGGACATCATTTTTCTTTTGGGAAAACTTGATTAGGCTTAGATAGCCCCTCCCCAGGTCATTAGCCTAATAACAATCTGTGACTCTATGACTCTATATGAGCTCTTCTTCTCAGTCATCCTTGGAAAATGGTTTCCGACCAAGTTTGACTTCCCTGCTAAATAAATGTTCTTCAATGGCAATTATGGTATTAACAATTATTTCATTTGTAGATCATTCTATTCCACTGCTATTTTTGTTTCTTTTTTTCCTAGTAGTTACTCTGAGTCTGAAAAACAGCATTGTTACTATTTTTTTTTTTTTTAGAATTGGCTGGTTTAATGGTTCTCAGCCAGCCTGATAGACCCTAATAAAAAATTTAGAACTTTACAGTGACCTTTTCTGCTATAATGCAATAAATACATTTGATACCATTGATGTATTCAGATATCATATTTATTTAGATATTCACACATATCTAGGTTACTGAGATAGATAGTACATAATATATAATACTTGACCTAATAATTATCCTTTTGTTACTTAACTCCTCATTGACATCAATGGTCACTTACAGCTTTTGTAAATTACTCTTACCATCATATTGTTAACCCTGCCATTAAAACATTTTATTATGTGAATGTTTATATTTAGCTAGTTTAGTCTATTTAAAACAAGTCTACCATAATTGCAGGTATTCAAGTATCAATGAAAAAATGTAGCTACATGATGGTCAAGATTCATTGCATGTATGTTTATTTTTCCATAAACTTCATCAAGTTGATGCTGTTGAACTGTCCTATCTGTCTGCATGTTGTCTCAATCTTGCCTGTAGTTATTTTGAAGAGTATTATATAACTTGTTCAACTGTATTTTTACAAATGTGCTACATAAAACACTTTACATAGCTCTATGCATTTTTGATGGAGTATATCATACCTTACAATAACACTGTGGAATGATGTTTGCCTTTTCCCATCTACCTGGAAAAGTTCACTTTAAGATTGCAGATAAATTTATTTATTTGCCTTTGTTTACCAGGAAAATTGCCTGGGAACTGAAATGCCCGTACTAAGTGGAGACCTGTTTTGAAAAGCTTTAAAACAAGGTTATAAATATATTTTGGGCAGTTCAAAATAAAAACAGTCCACATACATTCCTTCGAATTCAATAGACTCTGTGTAGACTTTGAGCTTTGAGCAGCAGCCCTAATTGCTTATTCATGCCATTAATTGCACTTACAAGTATGCAAACATGGTTTTGTGGCCAAAAAAAAGTATTGCTGCTAGGAACCCATGCAGAGTAGCTGAACCATAGAAACAAGAACCTTTCAAGTTTTGCACAACCAGCCACAATGACTGCTAGTGGTGAAAATATGGTAATAACAGCAGTATTAACACATTAAGGTGTACTGAGTGCAATGTACACTACAACAATTATTTGCAAAATGAAATAATGGAGGTGGAGAAAGCAAAGGCAACTACAATGAAACATACACCAGGCAGGAAATGTGTGCTGATGAAAATGGGCACAGACACAAATGACAGGAATGAAGAAAGAGGAAGAGGCCACAGTAAATATAGCAATGTCCCCTAGATAGGATATGTCAATGTATTTACACTTCCAAGTAGCATAACATTAAGCACTTATGTAGAAAGCACAGTACATACTGCCGTTTACAACACCTGTGCAATTATATCATCACACATGATAATATCTGTGATGGTCACACAAAGTTGCTTGTTAATAAAGATGAATGGTTATGACATAAACATCACTGACATGCTCACTGAAGAGTGCACTTAGCAAGGATGATATATACAATAGTGGGTATGTCCATAGTGTGAAGATCTGCAAAATGTCTTGCTTGAATATGACTGACATGTCAGCATACCTCTCAACCAATCATGGAGACAAAGCATAAGACTCACGGTACAAATGTAGACAGAAACAGGCATGATCAGGAACACTTTTAAAGTATTATGAGCATTAATCTTTGGTATTGACAGAATGTGTGAGTGTAACTTGCTATACATGTTCTGCAGGAACAGATGCATACAACTGTAATGATTGTTAGTATTCCGTAAGGGGAATTTACCATCTCTTTCCCAAAAAATAACCACTTTTTGGAGGGTTTAAGAGGGACATTGTTACACCTGGAGTTGAAATTAGGGGCAATCCTGTCCAGTTGAAAGGTTTGCATGACACATAAGCCACAATCCACACCTGCAAAACTCAAACCCATGCCATAAACGTTATCACTGAGCTATGTATTTACTGGGTATGCATCACACATGCATCTAGCACAACACTTTGAAGGGAAGTCTGCACTGTTAAATCTTATTGGGTATGCATCCCAAAGAATAGTTCTGTATGGCCAACAAGATGTGTGGGAGCTCACTGTGACAAATGTGATGCTTGACTAAAGCATCCCTGGCTGACAAAGGTATTGACCATGCAGATAACAACACTTACAAACAACACACTATTATGAGTGTATTCCCTACACACAGCTGTGTATTGAATGCATCGGTCACATGCAATAGCAATGCATAGTATCTGAAGCATCTGTAATTGATGTATAAATTAAGACATGACATGTCATAATGAATGGTACAGCAGTATGTGAGACTGATGGCAATGCATCAAGTATGCCCATGTACACAGAATGTACAGCAGTACAAAGTCCAGTGTCAATGATAGAGGAAACTGTCACTGTGATGTTGTACACATACCAAACAATACATGGAACACTCTCTATAAGTACATGTCAATACTCAGCACATGTGCCACATGATCACTGCCCCCTGAAATTGGCAGTGAAATTTTATTTTTCATAAAATTCCATATATCCATATGTGGTCATGTAAACTATCAAGTAATAATACTGATGTGATGTATTGGTATGTCCGTGATGCACTACAGTCATACTACAGTTGCACCCATGCTACAATTGGACTTCAGGTCGTACATCACTTCTAAATGCAATGTTGAGTCTGAATTACATGCGACACAGTGGAACTGTTAACACAGTCATACATCTCTACCTATTTCACATCATTACAGTTATAGATTATATGCCTATATGTTCATCAATGGAAATGTGTGCGTGAGGGCCATGATACCATATTTGGACACATGACAACTGAAGTAGATGTGGTTCATGTAAAACATTTAATGACACAAATGTTGACAGTCACAGAATGAAGCTGTGGAAAACCTATATAAACCTTATGAATAGCAATACAATATTGCATTCAATGAATTCCCCAAGGTTGCAAGTAAATCCCAACATGTCATATGTTTGTCTATACAACAGCATTGCAACATGTGGATGAACCCAGGCGTATGTGCCCATGTAATCAGTATGGCATAATATTGCTGTATGTCAGATAACATTTCCAGATGCTAGGTATACACATGCACACCTGTACAACATTGCATCTGTCACTGTGATAGTTGCGTGACAACTGTGTAGAATGGTGATATACTGCAGTGCAAGAACACATGTCTTAGGAAGGCAACAATATACATAGCATCATTTGATGTCAACACAGTCCTCAGGAGGCATATTACTGCAGCTGTTATTGAAGGAACATGTAACCAAATGTCAGGAGCGGCCATGAATATGGCAGCTCAAATCACAGATTGGAATACACTGTTCCAGGGATACAATACACCCACACCTCAATATAGCACATGTGGAGGACAGCAACATTGACATGTGCAATGTTCAGCAGTTCATAGGACATTCCTAGGCTACTGGCCAAGACCGCATAAAATCCTAGTTATTATTATACCATTTAAACACAAGTTGCTGTGCATATTTGATGGAAGATAGTAGGGGTATGACACACACACACACACACACACACACACACACACACACACACACACACACACACGCACACATGTTGATTTCTGTAAGATTAAAATCCCCTAGCTATCTAGCTGCACAAGCTGCAGAACACAATGTTTAACACTAGCACCACTGCACAAGTCTGTCTTTGATAATGTCACTGTGGACTTTACAGAGGACTACATTATCAGTGTATGCAGAGAATAAGATGTTGGCAGGCATCTCTGACATAGCTGTGAACTCAAATCCTGGTATGAAATTGTCTCAGAACTGAATGAACAAGCACACTCAACTGCTGTGAGATTAGAACCCTTACCTATGTAGTCACACAAGCTTCAGAACACAGTACTGAACACTAACAGCACTGCACCAGTTGGTCTTTAATAGTGTCAGAGTGCACTTTATAGAGGATGACATCATCAGTGTTTGCCGAGAAGAGCATGTTTGGAGGGCTGTATGAAATTACTGTGGAGTCATGTAACAGTGTAAATGTAATAAAATATACTTAAGTGATGGTGGCAGGACCTGGACTCATGCTCTTTTTACTGCACAGACAAGTTAACTGTTGCCTGATTAGAACCCTGACCTATCAAATTACACAATCCAGTGAACACAGTAGTTAACGCTGATGCCACAGAAAAAGTCTGATTTAAGCAGTGTCAGAGCTCACTTTATAGGGATGCAATCATCAGTGTCTGTTCAGAAGAGGATGTTGGGAGGCCTGGATGAAATTGCTGTCGAATCATGTAACAGTGTAAATGTATCATCTGAATGCAATTTTAGTGAGAGTGGAAGGGCCTGGACTTGTGGTCTTCTGACTACATGCACTCACACATACAAGTTAACTGTTGTTAAGATTAGAATCTCTACCAATCTAATTACAAAATTACTAATGACATAGTACATTTTATAGGGGATGACACCATCATAGTGTCAGAGATAACATATACTCTTACAAGACTTGTTTGCAAAGCCATGACTTGTGATATGATTGTGTGAGTGCAGTTTGGAAAGGGACATAGAACTACACCCTGGCAACCAAGCTGAAAGAAGCTGCCATGAATGTATATTGCAGAAGTGAGACAAACATGTATCTGTTTCTTAGGATATTGTGTAGATCACACATACACACACACACACACACACACACACACACACACACACACACACACACACACACACACACACACACACACACACACATACACACACACACACATACACACTTTGGAAACAGCAGTAGTGCAATGACTGAGTTATGTGTCTTCATATTCAGATGAAGGTATGTCCACATTAATACAAGTTACTGATAATATCAATGGGATGAGATCATGGATGACCAATGTTCATTTTCACTATATGCCTATACCAAATGTAACAATGCATTTATACTCTGTTATTCTAATTCTAGAGTCTGTTTGAGAATGGTCCAAGTCTTGATATATCCTTTGCAAGTGCATTGCTGCAGGGTTGATGAATATCAGAAAGTATGTATTAAGTGAAGCACACGTCACTGCCCTTCTCTTGTGTTTATGAATGCATTTCCATGTAGTGGAGGATTATAGCCCATAATCAGAGTTAGGCATGCTATATGTCACTTTCCAAAGCGCATCACCTAGAAGCTGATTTGCCTGGACTATGGCAAAGTATTAGCACAGGTTTGGTTCTATTTTCAGGAAGTTAACTTAGACTTGAAAAGTAGCTGTGTCCACTAATGGTCATTTCTAAACGGTGGTCAAATAGGGATTTACAGTAACTGACCTGATTGGATTTAATTGCAAAATACATCCATTTTTTGTTAATGTTTCATCTGTCAGACTTGCAAGATATCAAACAAATATATAGTACATCTGATACACTGGAGTAAAAAATATAAAAATGTTTATTCAAATGTTATTAAGCACTTTCATCTCACTAAGAGAGACTTCTTCAGAATACAAAACACTCCAGTGTATCGGATGTACTATATATTTGTTTGATTTCAGTTTTTATACAGACTTAGTTCTAGTTTTAATTTTGTATGCTTGCAAGATATGTTATCGGAGAAATCGTTGGCAGATAATATGATGTGCATGCTGCAGTCTGTCTTTGAAATGTTGGGGTCAAAGATTTATTACATAAATGTCAGCCTTGCCTTTCTTGTTTGCACTGATGTTAAGCACCAAACAAACATAAGTCTCTGCTAAACTTTAATTTGTTTTCCTTCATGCAAACCATCTCAGCGGTGATCCATAGCCATCAGCACTCTGGACAGTACTGAGTGTGGAAATGCATCTACTGCTTAGCTTTCGCTGTGGCACAGGTTATAAGAGCAGTGAGTTCCTGATTAGAGTGCAGGTAACCCAGGGTTCAAATCCAGAAAATTTGCTATTTTTTTACTAATGGTGTTAGGTTGCCATTTGTAAGTAAATGTGATCAGGACTACAAATGTGACAATGACTACACTAAAGCATATATCTTCCCCAAATTGTATCAGTAATGCATACCTTAATACACCTATACAACTAGTAGATGTTTTGCAGTTAATTGTGTGTACAACTTTTCCACAAATGACAAGGGGTGGCACATCTTTTCAAATGATTGGTATGACTCAACAGCTATGCTATTTGTCTAGGGTCAGATATCCTGAAAAGTGTGTGCAATATGGTTCTTCACAGCATGGACGGTTTCCACATCATATTAGATGAACATTTCATTCATCATCATCTCAACATGGCACAAAGGGAATCCTACAGCAAATAATGAATCTTTGCACATTACAAAAGCACTGATCACCTATTGAATCAAGATAACATTTTTATTATTTATTTATTATTTGTCATTCGTTAACTGGGTTAGTCTAAGTGAGCCAGTGGCCCGTATTCATTGGAGACCCAAGGAGAAAA